>NC_080177.1:28094265-28274382 GCF_950295315.1 Erinaceus europaeus
CTAATGATAGCAATTTGCTTTATGAAACTAAATGAAAATGATTATATGTCTTTTGGCAAAAAGAAAATAATAAAATGTCTTTTTTTATAGTCTTTTAAAAGTAAAATTTGTTAACACATAGGAAACAAGGGAAATCATATATTTGGTAAGAACTGGTTGGTCTATGAAATAAATCACATTTGAATTGAGTTGTAGTTTGTTGGAGACCTCAAAGCATTGAAGAAATATTAAAACAGAAGTTGAAAAGCTGTGGAAATAAAACACAGCATAGAAAATAAGATGAATTAGTGGTCTGGGAGGTGGCACAGTGATAAAGCTTTGGACTCTCAAGCATGAGGTTCCGAGTTCAATCCCCGGCAGCACATGTGCCAGAGTGATGTCTGTTTTTTTTCTCTCTTCTCCTATCTTTCTCATACATAACTAATATTTTTTAAAAAGAAAATAAGATGAATTTGAAGAGAAAATGAAGTCTATTATTGCAATGTCTCTCCTAACTTTATTCAAAATCTCCCAAAGGTTTTGGTTAATATTATGAAAAAATACATTGAATTTGAAAACTTGCTTGACAGCAAATAAAAGACTATCTCTGCTGACAATAATTACCATATAAACACAAACATATTTAATTGGTTGAATTCATAGAACTCTGTCATTTCTTATTAACAAACTTAATTTTTAAATTAAATTTCTCCCCTTCACTTGATACATATTTATAAGGTAAGAGAACAAAGGCTCTGGGCTAAATTAGGTGCTCTTGATTATCCACATATATATTATCCACATTGTAGAGTACTCAAGATGGCATATTAATATCAAAACAGCATCAACACATTGCTTGTAATGATTTTTGATCCTCCTTTCTAAGTTCTAATTCTGTGCCCCAGGCTTTGGCATATGAGTATGAGGAGTGGAGCAGGACAAGACAGTAAGAAGTAGAAGAGAAACAAAAGCCCATGTAGCATCCCCATGTGCTACTGTCTTTAACTTATTATGAATTAGATTATGGGAGATGACAGGCTCTATTTTGATAAGTGAACTTGGTGGTAGGTGCAAACATATAACCTACTTAATTGGCCCCATTTCTTTTTCTCTCTCTTTTTTTTTAAAGCTTTTATATTTATTAATGAGGAAGATTGGAGGAGACAGAAAGAACTCTGGCACATGTGCTGCCGGGGATCGAACTCAGGACTTCATACTTGAGAGTACAATGCTTTATCCACTGTACCACCTCCCAGGCCACAATTGGCCCCATTTCTTACTGATCAACAATTAAGTATGAATATGTCAAGCTGACTGAAGAACTGCTGATATTCAGATTCAGGTGTCCCAGGGAAGGATAATTCATATAGAAAACTTTTTTTTTTCTTTTTTAAAAAATGTCTATTTTTAGGGAGTCAGGCAGTAGCACAGCGGGTTAAGCGCATGTGGCGCAAAGCACAAGGACCGCAAAGCACAAGGATCCTGGTTCGAGCCCCTGGCTCACCACCTGCAGGAGAGTCACTTCACAGGCAGTGAAGCAGGTCTGCAGTTATCTGTCTTTCTCTCCCCCTCTCTGTCTTCCCCTCCTCTCTCCATTTCTCTCTGTCCTATCTAAAAACGACGACATCAATAATAACTACAACAACAAAAAAACAAAAACAAGGGCAACTAAAGGGAATAAATAAATAAATATTTTTAAAAATATCTATTTTTTAATTTATTTTTACCAGAGCACTGCTCAGCTGGGGATTGAACCTGGGATTTCCAGGGCCTTAGGCATTCTAATCTCTTTGCATAACCATTATGCTATCTCCCCCTATTTTAAACTTACTCAAACATAGACACTGAGTTGAGTCTTCTGGGAGAAAATGCCACAAATATGTATTTTTAAGTAAAAAATTATTTTAAATAGCCTATTTCTTTGGTTGATCTCCAAGACTGCAACCTTCATGTTTTCAAATTTTTTTAATTTACTAATATTTAATATTGATTTATAAAATTATAAATCAACAGGGGTATAATTCTAGACCATTCCCACCACCAGAGTTCTTTATCCACATTTTCACCCCCCAACCCCCTGGTCCCATCTTCTCTTTCTTTCCAAGGCTCACCTACACCTATTCCTATTTCCAAATGTCCCTCCCTTTTTCCTCTTCTCTCTCCAGGTCTTGATGGAGTTGGAGTTTGCAGTGGGTCGACGACTATCATAGTTTTTGCTTGAGTTTGATAGCTAACATGGAGTTGGGCAAGAATATTATCTGAGAAAATAGTGTCAGAATTGAGAATAGGGCTAGAAAGTTAGATTAGGGCAGAGAGTAGCACACAATCTTGAAGAAAATTTATGAATAAAATTAACTGTTTACCCCACGTACCTGACCCAGGGCCCATATATATTTATATTTAACACAGGAGCCTGTGTAACCTCTGATTTTTTAATATTTATTTATTCCCTTTTGTTGCCCTTGTTTTTTTGTTGTAGTTATTATTGATGTTGTTGTTAGGTAGGACAGAGAGAAATGGAGAGAGGAGGGGAAGACAGAGAGAAGGAGAGAAAGATAAGACACCTGCAGACCTGTTTCACCACTTGTGAAGTGACCTCCCTGCAGGTGGGGAGCCTGAGGCTTGAACCGGGATCCTCACGCGGGTACTTGTGCTTTGTGTCACCTGCGCTTAAACCACTGTGCTACTACCGCCCGACTCCCCTGTGTAACCTCTGAGTCCCTGTTAGTCTGAGCTTAAAGCTTATGGCCACAGCTGGGAACATTCTAGGCTGCACCCATTTCAGGACCAGACTTCCTTGAGTGGCAGGGTAGGATGACCCAGCCTTCAAAGAGTGGGAAAATTCCTATCATTGCTATTTTATTGTGAGGGCAAGGTCCTGGATAAGCTCACTAAAGGGTTTATGCTGATGTTCCTGATGTAAGTGGCCAGTCATGGTGAAAAGAGGTCTAGGCCCAATATATCTGTGTTGGAATCCAAGGATTCCCTAACGAGGGCCCTAGAGGATGGGGTGGTCCGGTATTGACCAAAAATACCACTATTAAGTGAGCCAGCCTCTTGCCCTTATTCAGTTTTTATAGTTCTTTATCTAGTGCTTAGACTTTCTCCCAGTTGTTAAAACGTTGAGTGTCATTTGTTGTATCCAACCAATACTAGGTTTTGGGGTCTGTCTTCTTTGGTCCTTTCTACTAGACTGCCAAGCTTGTTTGGTTTAAGTTTGATCAATTAGAGAAATTATGATACCTGCTTTAGGTCCTTACGTTAGGAGTCCAGACTTATTAGGTATAAGTCTACTCATGGAGGGCTACTAAGCACTTTTACTTTGAGTTACATAATTGTCCCTTGCTTATGGATACATGTACACCTGTATCCAGTACCCTAAATCCTAGCCTGTATCTAGTATCTGTAACTTTGCTAGATAATGTACTATCTGAAATGGAACTAGGTAGCCCCATGAGTTAGGAAAAATCTCACCAGATTAGAGGAGTTAGGGAATTGATGTTTTAGGCTTGGTGTCTCTGACAACAATCTGCAGTAACAAATTAGTAGTAGCATAATGTGGAATAGCAGCACTGGTAGCATTGAGGTCAACAGAAGTAGTATGGCAGTAAGAATTAGAGAGAAGAAACATCAAGAAATAGAGGCATAATCCTAGAGGTTCCAGGGCTAGGAGAAATGAGGATTTTAAAGAGAATAGGAAGGGTTCAGTGTTGTCTTAGAAAGAGTTTAAGAGGGTGAGAGGGTAGATAGCATAATGTTATGCAAAGAGGCTTTCATGCCTGAGGCTCTAAAGTCCCAGGTTCAAAAAACAAACAAACAAAAAAAGAAAAAGTTTAAAACAGCAATAGCTGATTATTATTACAACCAAATTAGGTGGGCATTTGTTTTTCTATGGAAATCCAAAGGTTAGGATCTACAGAAATATACATGAGCTCATTTTTGTACCATTTTGGGTTATTTAATCATCACTGTATCTTAGATACTGACAGGGCCAAATGGTTTTGATCTATCTGGCCTAAGGTTATAGTTAACTTAGATATTAATATATATATAAGTATATATATATATATATATATAATTTTTTAGAGTTCTTTGAATAATTTAAGTCCAGTATCAGGATTTGATCATCTTACACATCTGAAACATTAACTATTTAGGCTAAAAACTTTATTTATTTATAATTTTATTAGTGATGTAATGTTGATTTACAAGATTACAGGGGTATAAGAACGCATTTGGCAAAGGACAACCCCTCAACATTAAGTTGGAGGACTCGAAGAGCAGGACCAACAGCTTGAAAGCTGTCAGGAGCTGCTTGTTGCTGGCTTTGAAAGTGACTGGGATCCATGTGGATTCAGTCGGCTAGGAAGGATCGTCAGTTTCCCCAATGAATGGGTACTCACGGGATGCACCATGGGAAGGTCGATCCAATGCATCCCATACATATAGCAGTCGATGAAGCTGCTCGATTCACCATTAGTGGATTCGATTTAATATGCTATAATCTCCATCCTAAACACGGCCGAGCCATCTACGCCAAATCGTGTCTTGCGGACGTTTACCACACGGCCTCTTCGACCTTCTACGACTCCATTACTATTGGAACTATTCAGCTCGTCAACGTATATAAGCCTCCCAGTGCCTCATGGGATAATGAGGTCCTGCCTAGCCCGAATCACCCAGCCGTTTACGTTGGAGACTTTAATAGTCATCACCAAGGCTGGGGATATTCCTCCACTCGTGCTGACGGCTCTATCTTAGCCTACTGGGCTTCAGCGAATGACCTCTCCCTATTATACGATCCCAAACAGCCAGGCTCTTTTCACAGTGCTAGATAGAATAAAGACTCGTCACCCGACCTGTGCTGGATTAGCACAGTCAACGGCCAAGCCTCTCCCGCTACGAGACAAGTTCTCAAGATCTTCCCGCACAGTCATCACCACCCAGCTATCATCCACATTGGTCTCCAGCTCCCACTGATTCTGTGCTCGAGAAACTAAGATAGAACTTTCGGAAAGCAAACTGGCGTCTGTTCAGTGATCTTACCAACAAATCTATTCCTGCAATTCCAATTAACTCTATCCCCTCTGAAGATTCCTACAGGCGCTTCCGCCAAGCCATCTTCAAAGCAGCTTCCCAAGCCATTCCTCGTGGGAGACGTGCTAACTATACGCCTTGTCTTGATGCTGAATGCGAGCAACTACTAAAGTAGTATGATGAGTCGGGCGACCCAGATGTGGCTGACCATCTCATTGCCTCCCTGGATGCAGCACGCCAAGCCCGCTGGCAACAACTCACGGAAAGTCTGAACTTCACCCACTCAAGTAGGAAGGCCTGGAAGCTTCTTCACAGACTGGGTGCCAGTAGCCAACCCCCTCCCATCTCCCATCCTCCCGTATCTCCAAACTCAGTGGCCAGTCACCTAACTCAAGTTGGACGTGCTAAGATCGACCCAGTCTGGAAAAGAGAAATTTCCCATGAGTGGTCATCCCACTTCCGGTTATCTTGTCCATCTCCAAAACTCTCTCCCTTTACACTGTCTGAACTGGAAGACGCTTTGAAGAGGGTTAAACCGGGAACAGCTGCTGGCTATGATAACATCACCCGAAAACTCATTCTTAACCTGGGTCCTGCGGCAAAGAAGTGGCTCACTTCATTCCTGTCCCACATCTTGGAATCTGAGTCTATGCCCAAAGTTTGGCGTTGTGCGAAGATTATAGCAGTTTTGAAACCAAAGAAAGACCCAACACTGGCCGCCAGCTATAGACCAGTTTCTCTCCTCTCCGTGTGTTACAAACTCCTTGAGAGGCTGCTTCTGTCACGTATTTCTCCTCTTACAGAGAAATTCCTATCACCCGCCCAAGCTGGTTTCCGCCCAGGAAGATCTACCTGCAAACAAGCCCTGGCCCTCTCAACTTACACTGAAAATGGATTCCAGAAGAATTTTAAAGACAGGTGCTGTTTTTGTTGATCTCACAGCAGCCTATGACATGGTCTGGCACCGTGGTCTCCTAGTCAAGATCTCAAGATGCCTGCCTCCATGGGTGGCCAACACTGTATCGTTTCTTCTCCAAAACAGAAGATTCTGGGTGCATCTGGGTGACAAGTCTAGCAGATGGAGACCTGTCTCAAGTGGCCTCCCCCAGGGCTCTGTTCTGGCTCCTACGCTATTTAATATTTACATCAATGACCTCCCAGAAACTTCTTCAAGGAAGTTCATCTACGCCGATGACATCTGCTGTGCAACTCAGGCATCCAAGTTCGACATCCTCGAGGAAACACTCACGAAAGACATGTCTCTGATATCTGATTACTGTAAAAAATGGCGACTAATCCCTAGCACTGCAAAAACAGTATCATCTGTTTTCCATCTACACCATGCCTCAGCCTCGCGTGAGCTTAATGTGCAGCTTGGCGATACGAGAATCCGGCATGAAGCCCAGCCAGTCTATCTTGGCGTTACTCTCGATCGCACTCTGTCATTTCACGAACATCTCATAAAAACTGCAGCAAAGGTGGGCGCGAGGAATAACATCATTGCAAGACTGGCTAGCTCCTCATGGGGCGCGAGCGCTTCCACACTACGATCATCATCTCTGGCATTATGCTATCCCACTGCAGAATACTGTGCCCCAGTATGGTTCCGTAGCCCCCATGTCCACTTGGTCGATTCCAAATTATATTCCTCCATGAGGATAATTTCTGGAACCATCTGTTCCACCCTGGTTCCATGGCTGCCAGTTCTTAGCAACATCGCCCCGCCAGATATTCGTCGGGATGCGGCATCATCTAAGTTCATTTCCCACGTCTACGCTCGACTGGACCTGCCAATATACGCGGATATCTTCGCCCACCCTGTCCAACGCTTGACGTCTCATCACCCAATCTGGTCCCCTATGCCTACACTGAACTTCTCTGTTCCAGTCTCTTGGAAACAGAGCTGGCAGTCAGCTGAGGTAAAGAACAAACACCTCATCACAGACCCCTGTAAGCGTCAACCCGGCTTTGACCTAGCACGTTATGATTGGGCCCTCCTCAATCGCTATCGAACAGGCCATGGCCGGTGCGCCGCTATGTTCCATCGCTGGGGAGCCAGAGATGACTCGAATTGCCCCTGTGGCTACAGACAGACTATGACCCACATAGTCAATGACTGCCACCTCTCCAGATTCAAAGGAGGTCTCGAAACTTTACATCAGGCTTAACCTGACAAGGTTGACTGGCTACGGAAGAATGGCAAATGCTAGAAGAACAGGAGTATAATTCCACATCATTCCCACCACCAGAGTTCTGAATCCCCAGTCCCCCCACTGCAAACCACTGCAGTTCTCCCAAGGCTGCAGACATGGGTTAACTATCATCTCTACAACTATCTGTCTACATTTGTACATAACTGCCCCCTTTTTAAAGAAAATACTTATACTCAGAGCTATGGTCTAGGCAGTTAGAGAAGTATTAAATATATTCTCCACATACCCCCCTCCCAAGGCTGTAGTGCTTCTGCGGATGTCTCAGCTGTAGTTGGTGAGTTTTGTTAAGTTCAATAGTTGTAGATATTTGTTATTTTGGGGAATATTGGTCTGTTTCCTGCCACATACCAGAGTGGTACTCTGGTCTTCCTCTGCATAATAAATGTAGTCAAAAAGTTCAAGCACATCTTACTATCAGGTACTGTGCTAAGTTCTGGGACACTTAAAAATTATATCCTGGGGAGTTAGGCGGTAGCACAGCGGGTTAAGTGCATGTGGCGCAAACTGCAAGGACCAGCGTGAGGATCCCTGTTCCAGCCCCTGGCACCCCACCTGCGGGGAGTCGCTTCACAGTCGGTGAAGCAGGTCTGCAGGTGTCTTTCTTTCCCTGTCTCTGTCTTCCCCTCCTCTATCCATTTCTCTCTGTCCTATCCAACAATGACAACATTAATAACTACAACAACAATAAAAACAACAAGGGCAACAAAAAAGGTAATAAATAAATAAATAAATAAATAAAAATTATATCCTGAAAGCAATAGAGAACCATTGGATAGTTTAAAGTACATAATCAGATTTCTTTTTTAGAGAGTAGACTTTAGTTACTATGTGATAGAAGAATTGAAGAAGATTCAGACTAGGGAATGGGAGAGCTGTTAAGAAGTTTTACTGTGGTGTGGGAGGTGGCGTAGTAGATAGAGCATTGGACTCTCAAGCATGGGGTCCTGAGTTCAATCCCCAGCAGCACATGTACCAGAGTGATGTCTGGTTTTTTTCTCTCTCTTCTTTCTCATGAATAAATAAATAAATTCTTTTTTTTTTTTTTAAAAAAGAAGTTTTACAGAAGCAATGTGAGAAAGAGAAGGTCTTTGTTTTTGGCTGAATTATCCCCTTCCCCATCCAAGGCACCTTGGCTTTCATATATTGAAATCCTAACCCCTAGAGCCTCCACAAGTGACCTATTTGGAGGTAGGGCCTTTAAGAAGGCAATTTAGGGAAAATGAGGTGATGTGAGTAGCCTAATCCAATATAAATGGTGTCCTTATAAGGAGAAGAGGTTAGAATATAGATACATAGGAAAGATCATATGCAGATATAGAGGGGAGATAGACATTTACAGGGGCAAGGCAGGGACACACTCAGTTGAGTGCACACATTACATGTATAAGGACCCAGGTTCAAGCCCCACTTCCCACCTGCAGGGGTGGAGGGAGACTTTAAGAGCAGTGAAACAGGGCTGTAGGTGTTCCTCCTTGTCTCTTTTTCTTTATTTCCTCCTTCCCTTTCAATTTCTCTCTATTCTATGAAATAAAAGAAAAAAAGAAAAGAAAAAAATAGCCTCCAGGAGTGGTGAAATCATCATGCTAGCATTGAATCCCAGAGATAATACTGGTGGCAATAAAGATAAAAAGAAAAAAAAAAGATATATACAGACCCAGAAATACCTTAAAGAAATAATACTGCTGATACCTTGATCTTAGACTTCTTGCCTTAAGAACTGAGAGAAAACAGTTTCTGTTGCTTAAGTCATCCAATATGTAATATTTGCTATGGTGTTTCTGAAAAACTAATACAACCTGAACAAGACCATATAAAAGGTATCAGTTTATCACCAAGTCACTACTACATATGTATCTGAAGAAGCTTGTATCCTTTAAGTAATAAGAAATTGAATCCTTAAAGGGGAGGAAAAGTTCAGAAACATCCTCTGAAGTAAAGATGCCTAATCATTTGAAAGTCTACTTAGTTGTTTCATGTAGTGGATAACAGGAAATAAGATTTGCTCACTGCTTTATTCTACTGAGAGAAAATTTTATTCTAGCTGAGAGAAATTTAATATTGATGACATTTACTTCTTCCCTTTCCTCCTCTTCTCCCTTCCCTTCCCCTCCCCTTTCCTCCCTTTCTCTTCCTTCCCTTTTTGCAGTTAGGGTTATCTTTGGGGTTCAGTGCCTGCAAGATTTTACCACTCCCTGTGTAGTCACTTCTTTTTTCATGGAGGGAAAGAAATGGAGAGAAATAGGGAAGGAGGGGAGGAGGGAGAGGGAGAGGGAGACACAGAGGCACCACTCATGAAGCCTCCCCTCCCCTGGTCCATGCATGCAGTCCCATGTGGTTGCTGGGGGCTTGAACCTGGGTCCTTGATAATATTTGCTCTCTACAGGATGAACTAGTGCCAGTGCCTGGTTTTCCATTTTCTTTTTTTTAAAAACGTGTATGTTAATGAGAGAGAAGGAACCAGAGCACCACTGTGGTGCATGTGATGCCAGTGATTGAATTCAGGACCCCATACGTACAAGTCTGACCCTCAGCTATTATGCTACCTCCAGGCTGCTGAAATTATTAAATCCTTTAATGTTACTAGCAGGAATTTGAATGAATCAGGTAGGTTCAAGTTTATTTGGTTTGGTGTTTCTTGTTTTTTTTTTTTTTGGCACTTTTCTGATATATGTGTTCATTTCTCATTCAAAGTGGTTTTAAAATTTAATCCAAATAAATAACTTTGGTTCTGTGACTCAGTCAAGATAAATTTACAGAATTAATTTAATTCAAGGCATAGAAAATGAGTCTACTTCATTATAGGTTTTGATTTATGATTTAATTTTACTCAAGTTCTTGAATTTTATAAATAAATGCATAAATTTTAAACTGTACGTAAGACTGCAACTAAATTTAAAACTTTCCATCTTGCTCTAAATGCAGTGGAACTTTCCTCCAACTCTGAGAAATTTTATTCTTCTTTTTCATTCTTATCTTCTACTCTGCCCCTTTTGTAACTTTTAAAAATGTATTTCACTTTTTAATGAGAGAGATACAGAGAGAAAAATACAAAGAGAGAAAGACCAGAGCACCACTCAGCTCTGGTTTATGGTGGTGCTGGGGATTGAACCTGGGACCATAAAGCCTCAGGTATGAAAGTCTTTTACATAATCATTATGCCCAGCCCCTCCCCCTTTTAAAGATAGAAACTGAGAAAGCAGTGAAAGAGACTAGAGCACCAAAGCTTCTTTCAATGCTATGGGGGCCAGGGCTGGAACCTGGGTCACATCTATAGCAGAGCAGGTGGGGAGCTCGAGGCTCGAACCCAGATCCTTGAGTGGTTCCTTAAGCTTAGTACTACATGCGCTTAACCAGGTGCACCACCACCCAGCCCCCTCAAAAAGATGTATCTTCATGATATTTTGGAGGAAGAGAAGGTAATTGCGCATGCTGTATCTATTATCTCCATCTAACCTCAAATATCTTTATTATCTCTACTAATCATCAAATAGTACAAGCTCTATGTGAAACTTTTAGAGAACACAGATCTGGAAAGTGAAATTTCCCTCGTGTTTTAGATTGTTCACATATTGACTCATATTATGGTGGCCTCAACTATTGATTTTTAGCTGGAGTCAGGCAGACAGTTTTGTGAGGGGTTCCCTTAACTTCCTAACTGGCAACATCTAGTCTCAAATGCACACCTTCCCTTCTGACCTCAGAACTGCAGGTTGCTTGTTGGGGGACTCACTGAGGAGCTTGAAAATGGAGGTATAGGGAGTCGGGCTGTAGCACAGCGGGTTAAGCGCAGGTGGCGCAAAGCACAAGGACCGGCATAAGGATCCCGGTTCGAACCCCGGCTCCCCACCTGCAGGGGAGTCGCTTCACAGGCGGTGAAGCAGGTCTGCAGGTGTCTATCTTTCTCTCCTCCTCTCTGTCTTCCCCTCCTCTCTCCATTTCTCTCTGTCCTATCCAACAATGACAACAACAATAATAATAACTACAACAATAAAAAAAAAAAAGAAAACGGAGGTATCAACATAGGTAGAACTCCTTAGAGGACAGCCCTAGATGAAGGCCAGTCTCCCACTCTTCAGACATACAATTCTGGAGGCATTCCATACTCATCTTAGAAAGTCTCTGAAGATTTAATTCCTCTCGCTCCACAACAATGACTTTGATTTTGAACTCTTACATCAGCTTTTCTTCTACCTTCTTTCACTCTCCTCAAAGTATTATCCCCACTCCTTATGATCTGCCATTTTTTTCTTCTTATTTGACAGTGCCCTTTCTCTCTCTGCTTCTACACATCCTTTCTCCCTCAGTTCTGATTTATCACTTCATTGTAACTCTATTAGCTGTAAAGAATTTGAGGATGCTGTCAGGATAACAGGCTTTGTAGCAAATGAGGTTGTATTGAATTATTTAGCTTTCAGCTAAAGTGGAGATAACTAAAGCAGCTGAGCTGGTTTGTAAAATCCTGGGGTAATCTGTTCAATGATTTGGTGCTTTTATCACATTAATTTTTTTCCTTCTGGTTGAAAATTATAAATTTTAAGCCTACAAAGAAAAGATGTATGTAAGTTTTCTGTTCAGTGTCACAAACCTATTGCTAAGGCATTTTCTGCTTCATGTAGTCTATAATTAAGTAACTGCAGAGCTACAATTCTAGGAAATTATGAATTTGTTTAGTAAATTTATTCACAAAGGTTTTTAAAAACACAAATACATATTTTATCTCCATTCCTTTCTCTCAAAATAGATAAAAAAGATTTTTTATTTCAGATATACGTTTACTTTTGAAGTTGTCTTGCTTTTTCTTGTGCTTATTTTGATAGAAACTGGTTTTTAAATAAATTTTAAATGAAAAAAGTCCTTTCTATTTCTACCACAGTAATAAACACACAACTTCTTAAATGTTATCAGAATGGGGGTGTGTGAAATCATTGCTGATCTAATGGATAGTCACTAACATTCTTCTTTTTCTTTTTATATATCTTATTTATTTAATTTTAATGAGAGAAATACAGAGGGGAAGATACAGAAGAAAAGAGACCAGAGCACTGCTACCTCTGGCTTATGAAGGTGCTGGAGATTGAACTTGGAGTCTTGAAGCCTCAGGCATGAGTCTTTTTTTTTTTTTTTTAATTTATAAAATGGAAACACTGACAAAACCATAGGATAAGAGGGGTACAATACCACACAATTCCCACTACCAGAACTCTGTATTCCCTCCCCTGATAGCTTTCCTATTCTTTATCCCTTTGGGATTATGGACCCAGGATCATGATGGGGTGCAGAAGGTGGAAGGTCTGGCTTCTGTAATTGCTTTCCCTGCTGAATATGGGCGTTGACAGGTCTATCCATACTCCCAACCTGTCTCTCTCTTTCCCTAGTGGGGCGGAGTTCTGGGGAAGTGGGGCTCCAGGACACATAGGTGGGGGGTCGTCTGCCCAGGGAATTTCTTATTTTTCTGATATTACTACGTCTCTTGGGAACTTGAATTGTAATAAGGGTTCAGCTAACTGGGGGTAGGGGTGAATATTTTGTGCATTTGTTATATCCATAGGGTTTGTCCTACTTAGTACATCTCAGCGTCTAAATTTGCTTACTCTCAGGAAGTGTGGTAGAAGTAGAAAGCAGAAATGTCTTTGAATATGTTCAATATATGCTCTAAACACACACACACATCTGGCAATTAAAGATCTTTTTACGAGTGAATCCAAGAAAACTGATAATTATACTCCCAGGCAAATAACTCAGGAGTAAGAGCATTGTTGTTAAGAATACCAGGCAGTATCACAGTTAAAACTCATTTCTTGCATCTATGTAATTGCAATCTCTACCACCATCTCCATAATACCTGAGATTACCTGGGGTGCTGACTGGTGCGAAACCATCCCTGGCATATGGAGAAAAGAGATGAAAGCTACAAAGTGTACCACTAAGGCTTATAGGAAAATAACCTTGCATCCAGGAAAGAAAAAAAGTCAAAGAAGTGGATTGCCAATGCAAAGTGGAGTGCCTGTCTTTCTCTGTAGCAGGCCTACAGACCCTCATTCCTCCCTGGCTGGCAGTGAGGAAGCCCCTGCAGACCTGACGACCCGCACCCGCCAGGAGGTGTCAGTGAGCTGGTGTGGCAGTTTGCCTGTTGATAAAGTCCCAGCAACGTGTGAGCGCTAAGGGACTGCAGAGTGCGCGCCCCCAGCATAGCCAGCTTGGCTCGGGACAGGGATTTGCAGACAGAACAGCCGTGCCACGGAGCTTGCAGGCTGGGGACAGGGGCCTTAGGCTGCTCCTTTTGGTCCTCTAGCCGCTCGCACACCAGTCGAACACTTTGTACCCCAAAACCAACCTGACGTGGTGGGGGTGCACGGCCCGGGAACCCGCCTCGCCCACCCTCCCACCTTGCCGCCCTCCAGCCTAAGCGCGCCTTTTAATTTATATTTACATCTTTTAAACCTAACTGCACACAGTGGGGACGGAAGAGTGGAGGGATCCACGCCGCGGCCCGCCTCGCCGCTCCTGAGGCTCTATTTAGGCCCGAGCCGCAGAGCCCCTCCGCCCCCTTTCCCGCCACGGGGGGCTCGGGGTGGCGTGCGGTCACGGGAGGTGAGCCGCCTCAGGGGCACAGCTGGAGGTCCGGGCGGGCTTCTGGAGTGCGGGAGCCCCGAGGTCTGCCGAGAGGTGGAGGAGCTCGGCGGAGGCCAGGCAGGTGCCCCCTAGCGCCGAAGCTGATTGGCAGGTGCGGGAGTGGTTGGGGAAGGTGGGGGCTGGGCCTGGCGCTGCGGGAGGCTGCGGCCCCGCCTCCCCGCCCCCGCCGCGGGACTATCTGGTCCCGGCAGCAGCGATGTCCCCCGGCAGGAATGTCCCTCCTCAGATAATGTTATTTATATCTCTGGGCGGGTCCGTGGCTCGGCAGCACCAGGCGCCCGGTGGCCGCTGTGCCAGGAGCCCCGCGCTGCCCTCCTCCCCCTGCGCCGCCGCTGTCGCCCCCGGGCTCCGGGTGGCCGTCGCTACAGCCCCAGCGCAGGTGAGTCCGGGGAGGGCCCGACCGCCCGAGCGAGGGACTGGGTGCGGGTGCGGGTGCGGGTGCGCAAGCCTGAGGCGCGCGGCGCCAGCGCAGGGGTGGCGCTGGGCCCAGGGGCGCGTGACGCACGGGGCCCTGGGGACCGACTGGGGACTCAGCCCCGGTGTGGGGTTTGAAGAGGGGCCCACGGGGTCTGGGAGGCCATTGAGTTTGGGGCAGCGAACACCCCGGGGCGCGGGAACCCGTGTGAGCTTCGGAGGCGCAGGGCGAGCTGGGCGCTAGCTCTGGAGAGTGGGATCGTGGAGCGTCGCCCTGGGGCGCTGCGAGGGCGGCGAGCGGGGAGGTGCGCGATTTGGTAGGGGCCGCCTTCTCCAGGACTTCACTGTCCCGCTGGCTTCTGCGCTTGCCCACTTTCTCTCCCCCGCCGCGGGGTTTCTCTGTCTCAGGGCGGCTCAGATTCTCTTCTGCTAACTTGGCTGCGCACTCCCGGGCAGCCCGGCCTGGGGGCGCAGGGCGAGGCGGCGGAGGGGGGGGGGTCTGGTTTTTGGGCGCTAGGAGCGCTCTGAAGGGAGGGCACCCAGGTGCACATCCAAGGGGGCGGGGATGGGAAATACCAGTGCCCCAAGCCATACTCCAGGAACCCCCACTCGTCCTCCCAGAGAATCCCACAGCCTCTGAATGGGCCAGTCTTCTATCCCCTACCCCTGCCTTTTCCAACAACTTGGCCTTGACAAATAGCAGAATAGGAGAAATAACACTTAAAGAATCCCCAGGAGGACCTAGTGGGGGTTGTATTGTTACGTGAAAATGTTATGCATGTGCAAACTATTTATTTTACTGTTGACTGTAAGCCATTAATCCCCCAATAAAGAAAAAAAAAAGAATTCCTAACTCCCACTAACTCATCCAGACTTGGAGGGTGGGGAAGTAGTTGCAGGCTGAGTACTGTTTCCGTGACAACAAGCTCCAGGTAGGACCTTGATTTGTAGCCTATTAATATCCAAACTACTATTTTCAGTGAGCAATTAGAGGTGCCAGGAGTTAATAATAACACACTTAAATCGTTGAAGAAAAATGAAGCCACTGCTGCTGCTGCTTCTTTTTTTTTTTTTTTTTGTACAGTTTAGATGCCTCGGTTGGGGGGAGGAGAGTATAGTGACAGTATTTTTTGCACTAAGAACTCCTGTGACTCGCATAGGCCAGGCTGTCACCTCTAGGTAGGAGGCAGCCTGACAAAACCTACAGCCTTGAGGTCTTCATGACCTGTGCTTCAGTTTCTAAGGACAGTGATTCAGGTAACTCTGACTGAGAGGTTCTTACAAATCAAAAATTTTAGTTAACTCTTTAAAAAATTTATTATCTTTATTTTATTTATTGGATAGAGACAGCCAGAAATCTAGAGGGAGGGCCTTCAGAGAGATAGGCAGACAGACAGAGAGACACCTGCAGCATTGCTTCACCACTCACAAAGCTTTCCCCCCTGTAGTTGGGGATTGGGGGCTCGAACCTGGGTCATTGCACATAGTCACATGTGTGCTCAAGCAGGTGTGCCACCACCTAGCCCCCCTTAGTGACCTCTGTGTCCATGATCCCACTTTGCTTTAAAAGAAGTTAGATTATTTATTGAGAGGAAAATTGCCATATGCTGTGCTGGATATTAAGCCTGAGGTCTCAGGCATGCATTCTGCCTGCCTGAGTTTCTGGGGCCACACTAATAAGCAATCTTTAGCTTCACAGATAGTTCTGAGTTTTATTTTAGGATACCTTCTTTGACCATTCCCACCACCCCATGATCACATGCAGGCTATTTCCTTTTCCAGGGTTAGACTTTTATTGTTGTTAGGAGCCCTGGATTCCAGCATGTCTTTGAAGATTCTTTTTTGCAAATGCAAAAATGCTTGTTTTCCACAGTATGCCCAACACTCACCACAGCTAGGCTTGCACTTTGCTGGTGATTGTGGGTTAGTTAGGAAAAAGAATATTAGGTCAACAATGATGAAGAAGCCACCAGCCTTGAAACCTGTTGACCCCACAGAGATGGGCCATTTATGCAGAACCCAAGAAGTTCTAAAGCAGAGCTGAGAGACACAAACCCTACGTTATGGCATTGTGGCCTTTAAATCCATTAACTGTTGTTCTTAGCTTTACCAGTGGCTCAGCAACAGTAACTGGAGGGATGATGCAGTCCAGTTAATCCCAAGTTCTCAGAAGACTTAAAGTACACTGGTGGAATTGTAAGCACCCCAGACCTCCCAGGCATCCAGGGTAGGCCTGGTGGCACAGGCCTATCAAGTTCTCCTCAGTGGCTTGCTTAGCTGAGAGCTGGAAAATCACCTTTTGCTCTGGTCTTTGCTTCTTCCAAGGGTTCTGAAGGTGTCCTTTAGCAGAACACCTGCTGGGTGTTCTACTTTGGGGCTTTAGGACAGGTGAAGTTATGACAGGTGGCAGACTTCCTCCTGGGATGATATTTGACAAAACAAAAATGACTTTTTAAGACAAACTAGGTGTGACTGAAAGTTTTGAACTGAAGTCAGAACCTGAGAGTTCTGCCACAGTTTTGTCTGTATCTGCCACACATACTGTTTTTGGTAATTGGAAAGTTTTTTTTTTCTTTTTCTTTTATGCACTAGTTCTACCTGAATGTCTAGTTGGTTGTGGGCACACCGTTAATCACTCATTTGGTGAATAAATGAAGAACTGAACAAACATGCTTAGAGTATTCTCCTGTTTAACTGTCACAGTAGCTCTTCAAGGTAGCTCCTGTTATCAGCATTTTATAAATGAGGAAACAGGACCAAGGAGATTAGTTTGCCTCCCATCACATAGCAGATGAGAGGTGGAGCCAGGATTCAAACTTAGCGGTCTAGCTCCACCCAATTTTTTAGGGTTAGACATTGAGCAGGAGATTCAGAAGTTTGAATTTGAAAGATTTGGTTAAAGGATTGTCTTTTAGTTCCCTAATCAAGACTTTGGGAGACAGTTCGCTTTATATCTTAGATGCTTTAAAAATGTTGCCTGAAGATGGGGGATGTTGGGCACATTTTCTGAGAGGATGTTAGCCTTGCCTATTATGTCCAGGTCATTGTTTCAAGGACAGAACTATATAATTTTGGCAGTAGTCAAAGCATGGATTTTTTTGAAAACAGATTTTCCTTTCAGCCCTGGAAGTAGCTAGGAGGACTTGATGATGCATGGGAACAATATGATAGGACAAGCAATGACTGTATTAAAAAAAAAAAGAAGCATGAGGCAAATGCTGTTAGAGTGGGAACAGAACTTGGAGGTCACTAAGTCTGGCCCACTGTGCAGGTACTTGCCTGTTGCTCTTTCTCAACATCAGTTTTGGATTTATCCCCTGTAATTCTGCCTAATTAAACCACTAAAATTTTCTTTCTAGAGAGGTTGTGAGAATATGTAGCTTTATCTTGGCAATTTTTTTTTATCTTTATTTATTTATTGGAGAGAGCCAGAAATCAAGAGGGAAGGGGGGACAGAGAGGAAGAGAGACACCTGCAGCACTGCTTCGCCACTCGTGAAGCTTTCCTCCTGCAGGTGGGGACTGGGGACTTGAACATGAGACTTTGTGCATTGTAACATGTATACTCATCCACATGTACCACCACCCCACCCGGTGACCCCCCACCTTTTTTCCTTTTCTTTTTTGTTTTTTACCAGAGCACTGCTGAGTTCTGGTTTATGGTGGTGTGGGGGATTGAACCTGGGACTTTGGAGCCTCAGGCAAAAGGGCTGTTTGTATAACCATTATACTATCTGTCCCGCCCTCTTTTTCTTTTTTTCTTATTTACAAAATAGATTTAAGTATCTATTGATGCATTTGTTTTCTTCCCTCACTCAACAAGAACAGGAGTTTGGCCTTTATTTATTTCCATGGTGGTTGTTGTAAGCCACTGAAGGAGTTTGAGAAGAGATTGTTAGGGAAAAGTTAGGGCCAAGAGGCCCTTTCTCCCCCATCTCTCTTAATTTCTCTCTGTCCTATCCAATAAAGTGGAAAAAATGGCCACCAGAGGCAGTGGATTTGTAGTGATTGCACTTCTTCTAGCGTTTGCCCTTCTTCCGTAGCCAGTCAACAGCGTCAGGTTGAGCCTGATGTAAAGTTTCGAGACCTCCTTTGAATCTGGAGAGGTGGCAGTCGTTGACTATGTGGGTCATAGTCTGTCTGTAGCCGCAGGGGCAGTTTGGGTCGTCTCTGGCTCCCCAGCGATGGAACATAGCGGCGCACCGGCCATGGCCTGTTCGATAGCGATTGAGGAGGGCCCAATCATAACGTGCTAGGTCAAAGCCGGGTTGACGCTTGCAGGGGTCTGTGATGAGGTGTTTGTTCTTTACCTCAGCTGACTGCCAACTCTGTTTCCAAGAGACTGGAACAGAGAAGTTCAGTGTAGGCGTAGGGGACCAGATTGGGTGACGAGACGTCAAGTGTTGGACAGGGTGGGCGAAGATATCCGCGTATATTGGCAGGTCCGGTCGAGCGTAGACGTGGGAGATGAACTTAGATGATGCCGCATCCCGACGAATATCTGGCGGGGCGATGTTGCTAAGAACTGGCAGCCATGGAACCGGGGTGCAACGGATGGTTCCAGAAATTATCCTCATGGAGGAATATAATTTGGAATCGACCAAGTGGACATGGGGGTTACGGAACCATACTGGGGCACAGTATTCTGCAGTGGAATAGCATAATGCCAGAGATGATGATCGTAGTGTGGAAGCGCTCACGCCCCATGAGGAGCTGGCCAGTGTTGCAATGATGGCAATTTTTTTTTTTTTTTAGAAGTAGGCAGGAGAGGAGTCATTAGACATTAAATTGTAGGCATTAAACATTAAACTGTTCTGGAGTTGGTGTATTGCACCAAAGTAAAAGACTCTGGGGTGGCTGGTGGGGGGCAGGGGGAGGGTACAGGTCCAAAAAGGATGACAGAGGACCTAGTGGGAGTTATACTGTTATGTGGAAAACTAACAAGTGCTGTGCATGTACAAACTATTGTATTTATTGTCAAATGTAAAACATTAATCCCCAAGTAAATTTAAAAAGTAAGAATATTTTCAGACAATAAAATAAAATGACGCAGAAATTTAAAAAAGGAATCTGAAAAAAACAACAACATTAAACTGTTCTACTATCTTCCCAGTATTTATTAGATTTATAGAGGACTGCATTTTAAAAATATTTATTCCCTTTTTGTTTTTTATTATTGTAGTTATTGTTATTGATGTCGTTGTTGGATAGGACAGAGAGAAATGGAGAGAGGAGGGGAAGACAGAGAGGAGGAGAGAAAGACACCTGCTTCACCACTTGTGAAGTGACTTGACTCCCTTGCAGGTGGGGAGCAGGGAGCTTAAACCTGTATCTTGCCTGGGTCCTTGTACTTACTACTAGTGTTCGTTTAACTGGGTGTGCCACTGCCTGGCCCCTGACAGTACAGCTCTTAAGATAGACAAATATTTAGCGTTTATGGTGCAGTAGAGAAAGAAAGGACTCAGGGAATTTCTTGGACCCCCAAATACCGACTACTGTTTAAACTCAATCACCAAATTGCGCTTTGAAGTGTATTGTTTCACATTTCAAAATCAAACACTGACCAGGGACTAGGGAGATAGCCTAACTTTTTAAAAATTAATTTATTTATTTCTCTTTTGTTGCCCTTGTTTTATTGTTGTAGTTATTATTGTTGTTATTGATGTCGTTGCTGTTGGATAGGACAAAGAGAAATGGAGAGAGGAGGGGAAGCGGGGGTGGGGGTAGACACCTGCAGACCTGCTTCACCGCCTGTGAAGCGACTCCCCTGCAGGTGGGGAGCCCTGGGCTCAAACCAGGATTCTTGGGCTTCTCGCCACGTGCGCTTAACCTGCTGCTGTGCTTCCACCGGACTCCCTAGCATAATTTTAAAAATTATTTATTTTGCCTCCAGGGTTATCGCTGGGGTTCTGTGCCTTCACCACAAATCCACTGCTCCTGGAGGCTATTTTTTCCCTTTTGTTGCCCTTGTTTTATCGTTGTTGTTGATTGTTGTCATTGTTGTTGGATAGGACAAAAACTGAGACAGGAAGGAAAGACAGAGGGGGGAGAGAAAGATAGACACCTGCAGACCTCTTTCACCGCTTGTGAAGAGACTCCCGGCCCTCCACCCCCCCCCCCCCGGGTCTCAAACGGGGATCCTTAAGTCTGCACTTGGCGCCATATGCACTTAAGCTGCTGTGCCACCGTCTGACCCCCAAGCATAACTTTTAATGCTTGAGGCTCTGAGGTCTCATGTTCAATCCCTGGTAAAATCTCCAGATAGTGCTCTGGTTAAAAAGCAAGAAGGGTTCCTTTTTATAAATAAATTAAAATAAAAAAGGGGGGCTGGGTGGTGGTGCACCTGCTTAAGCACAACTATTACAGTGCACAAGGATCTGGATTCAAGCCCCTGGTCCCCACTTGCAGGGAGAAAGCTTCACAAGCGGTGAAGCAGGTCTGCAGAAGTCATTCTCCCTCTCTCCCTCCCACTTCCCTCTTAGTTTCTCTCTGTATTCAATAAAATAAAATAAAATAAAATAATTTAAAAATATATAAATGAATAAATATTAGAAAAACAAAAGAAAAAACATAAGAGAGATCAAAACCAAAATTTTTCTCTTTGTTCAAGACCTGAAAAGGTAGGAAACAGGACTGGTGGGCGTTTTTTACATGATATGAAATACATTTCATCATTATCCATAATGATTTTTTTTTGTAACCCCAGATCTACAGATTAAAATTTATCAATTAACTGTGGAGAATTAAGAATGAAAATAATGATGCTGTGTGGGGTGATGAGAAATCTGATTTTTAAATTAATTAATTAATTAATTAATGCTCCCAAAGTTATTCCCGGGGCTTGGTGCTTACACAGAAAATCCACTGTTCCTGTGGCCATTTTTTTCCCCTTCTATTTTTATTTGACAGGACAGAGAGAAGTTGAGACGGGAGGAGGAGATAGGGAAAGACACCTGAATCACTGTTTCACTGCTTGTGAAGCTTCCCACCTACAGATGGGAGCCGGCGGTGTGTGTGTGTGTGTGTGTGTGTGTGTGTGTGTGTGTGTGTGTGTGCTGGGGGAGGCTGAACCTGGGTCCTTGTACATAGTAATGTGAGTACTCAACCCTTTGTGCCAGCTCTTAGCCATAAGAAATCTTATTTTATAATGAAGACTAGTAGGGAAGTTCATGGATACTGGGTTCTGAGACCATATGAGTATTACTTGCTGAAAATTACTATGGAAAGGAAGGCTTTCTCTTAAAAGTGATTTCCCACAGCTAGGTAGCTGGCTGCTCCTCTATTTTAGGTCAGAAATCTGGGGAGGAAGAATGGATGTAGTGGTCTGGGTGCCAGAATCGGCAGGGAGCATTTGCTGGGCTTATCTCAAAGATGCTCTTTCCTTTGATGACCCCAAGAGGTGATGGTCATCTGCTTTTGCAGACAGAAATGGCGATTGAGGGGAGATGTAGGAGGCAGTCAGGAGAGTTCTCTGTCAAATCTGGCTCCACTCACTGAATTGTCAGCTCCCCTTGGTAAATATTTAGAAAATGTCATAGCGTGTTTCCCTTTGTTGCTGTGCTTATTTCTTAATTCACAGCCAAGCAATCCAAGTTCTTCCATTTCCAGCCAGCCTGAGCTGAATATCAAACCACCAGGGGATCCCCAGCTCACAGGCTCACAGTCTTAGAGGCTGTCCTAGACAGGAAATGCTTTCTCAGTGGATTGTCTGGCTAGCTTAGGATATTCCCATACCACAGTTCATTTTTTTTTTTTTTAATTTCCTTTTCCTGGTGTTAGGGCATATTACAAAGCTATCTTACCTCAGCAAGGCCTCTCTAGGCTTTGCCATCATGTTTAATTTCTGCACTCTAGCTTTGCAGACCTGGATAAGGGTATAATTATGAGGGCAATTAAAATCCAGACATATGTCATATTAGCAGTGGGGCAAAAGCATGGCTTCCTTTCCTTCTTTCATTTGAGTGCTATAAATTTAGCAAGTGAAAAGGCACAGGGCTAAGAAAAAATAGACTTTACATTGAACTGAGCTCAGAGAATCCTGTATATTTCTGAAAATAATAACAGCAACTTGGCAGCTAGAGAGCAATAATTGCTTCGAATTACAGTCAATTCAGGAGTTCCTACAATCACGAAAAGAAGCAGAAACTTGGATAATCCTAAAAATGAATAAGTTGAAAGTCATTTCCTGTGTACTAGACTTAAATATGGCTGTGTCTTACCTGAAAACTCGTAACACTTCAAATAAAACAAAGCATATCTTTTTTAAAATTTAAAAATTTTTTTTATTTAAGAAAGGATTAATTAACAAAACCATAGGGTAGGAGGGGTACAACTCCACACAATTCCCACCACCCAATCTCCATATCCCACCCCCTCCCCTGATAGCTTTCCCATTCTCTATCCCTCTGGGAGCAGGGTCATTGTGGGTTGTAGAAGGTGGAAGGTCTGGCTTCTGTAATTGCTTCCCTGCTGAACATGGGCGTTGACTGGTCTGTCCATACTCCCAGTCTGCCTCCCTCTTTCCCTAGTAGGGTGTGTCTCTGGGGAAGCAGAGCTCCAGGACACATTGGTGGGGTCTTCAGTCCAGGGAAGCCTGGCCGGCATCCTGATGACATCTGGAACCTGGTGACTGAAAAGAGAGTTAACATACAAAGCCAAACAAATTGTTGAACAATCATGAACCCAAAGCTTGGAATAGTGGAGAGGAAGTGTTAGGGAGGTACTCACTGCAAACTCTAGTGTACTTCTGCTTTCAGGTATATATTTTGCAGTAGTTTATGGATACATGTGAACATATGCTCTCTCTCACAGAAACTGGTGTATATCTAGGTTTTGGGACTTTGTTAGAAAGTGAACCACCTGAGATGGAATTAGAGTATACTATGAAAGGAAAGGTCTCACCCGAGTAATGAAGCTGAAGGGTTGTCATTCCACACGTGAAATCTCTGGACACAGTCTGAAGTGAAGCATGTTGAGGTGGCAATTGTTGCGTTGGTTAGGTTGTGATCGGCAGATACAATATTATTTGATATGGATTGGGAGAGGCATACGGGAAAGTGGGCCCTATCCAAGGGTTCCAGGACTGGGGAAAGTAGAGGCTCTATAGTGGAGATGTGAGGTTCCTGCTGTCTTAGAGTTCAAAAAGACAATTGATAGTTAATGTTATCATCACATTATTTGGTAATTGGGTTAACTTTGAAAAGTCCTTTTGTTAGGGTTTGCTGTACAATACCCAGTATCTTGTATATAGCTGTGCTATTGGTTGCTTCTGATCTACTTGGTCTAGGCTTTTGAGATAATCTGCATATCAACTACACAGCCTATATATTAAAAAGATTCAGTTTATGTTTTGAAAAACTTCGAGACATACAATTAATTTTCCTCCTCTCATATTAATTAACTAGTGATTTATATGACTACATTTTACTAGGAGTGTACATAAACACCATTCCCACCACCAAAAGACTGTGGCCCATCCCTCCCACCCACTCCCACCACCCACTGGCCCAGGAAGCTGCATGTCTACCCCTCACCACAGGGTTTTTACTTTGGTGCCCTACTTACAATTTGGTCAGGTCCTGCTTTTAGTTTCTCTTTCAGATCTTCTTACTCAACTTCTATTGATGAGTGGGATCATCCCATACTCATCTTTATCTTTCTGACTTAGCTCACTTAACATAATTCCTTCTAGCTCTGTCCAAGATGGGTCAGAGAAGGTGGGTTCATTGTTCTTGATAGCTGCATAGTATTCCATTGTGTATATATACCACAGCTTTCTCAGCCACTCATCTGTTGTTGGGCACCTGGGTTGCTTCCAGGTTTTAGCTATTATGAATTGTGCTACTATGAACATAGGAGTACACACCTCTTTTTGGTTGGGTGTTATGGAGTCCTTGGGGTATAACCCCAGGAGAGGAATTACTGGATCATATGGAAGGTCCATGTCTAGCCTTCTAAGAGTTTTCCAGACTGCTCTCCACAGAGGCTGTACCAATTTACATTCCCACCAGCAATGTAAAAGGGTTCCTCTGTCCCCACAACCTCTCCAGCATTTGTTGCTGCTGTCCTTTTTGATGTATGCCATTCTTACAGGAGTGAGGTGGTATCTTAGTGTTGTCTTAATTTGCATTTCTCTGACAATCAGTGACCTAGAGCAGTTTTTCATGTTTGTTAGCCTTTTGGATCTCCTCTGTAGTGAATGTTTTGTTCATATCCTCTGCCCATTTTTGGATGGGGTCATTTGCTTTTTTGGTGCTAAGTTTGCTGAGCTCTTTATATATTTTGGTGATTAGTTTCTTGTCTGATGTATGGCATGTGATGATCTTCTCCTATTCTGTGAGGGGTCTCTTTGTTTGTTTAATAGTTTATTTGGATGTGCAGAAGCTTTTCAATTTGATGTAGTCCCATTGGTTTGTTTCTGCTTTAGTCTTCCTTGCAATTGGGTTTGATTCATCAAAGATGTCCTTGAGGTGTATGTGGGAAAGTGTTTTACCAATGTTTTCCTCTAAGTATTTGATTGTTTCTGGTCTGACATCTAGGTCTTTGATCCATTTGGAGTTGATTTTTGTTTCTGGGGAGATAAAGTGGTTCAATTTCATTCTTCTGCATGTTACAACCCAGTTTTTCCAGCACCATTTATTGAAGAGAGCCTCCTTTTTCCATTTAATCCTTTGGGCCCCCTTATCAAAGATTAGATGTCCATAGGTATGGGGATTTATTTCTGGGCTTTCAATTCTGTTCCACTGGTCTGTGTGCCTATTTTTGTTCCAGTACCATGCTGTTTTGATGATGATGGCTTTATAATATAGTTTAAGGTCTGGGAGTGTGATGCCTCCATTTCTGTTTCTTTTCCTCAAGATGGTTTTGGCAATTCTAGGTGTTTTCAGGTTCCAGATAAATGATTGTAGTGTTTGTTCTATTCTCTTAAAGAAAATTGGTGGACTTTGATGGGTATTGCATTAAATTTGTATATGGCTCTGGGGATAATATTCATTTTGATGATATTTATTCTTCCAATCCATGAGCATGGGATATCTTTCCATTTCTTGGTATCAGTTTCTATTTCCTTGAGTAGCGACTCAGTTTTCAGCATACAAGTCTTTCACTTCTTTGGTTAACTTTATTCCTAGGTATTTGATTGATTTTGCTGAAACAGTAAATGGGAGTGATTTCTGGATGTCTTCTTCAGATTTAGTGTTTGCATAAAGAAATGTCACTGATTTTTGTACATTGATTTTGTAGCCTGATACCTTGCTATATTGCTTAATAACTTCCAGTAGTTTTCTGCTGGATTTTTTAGTTTTTTCTATGTATACTATCATATCTCCTGCAAATAGTGAGAGCTTGACTTCTTCCCTTCCAATCTGTATTCCTTTGATTTCTTTCTCTTGCCTGATTGCTATGGCAAGAACTTCTAATACTATGTTGAAGAGTAACGGTGACAGTGGACAGCCCTGTCTAGTCCCCGATCTGAGGGGGAATGCTTTCAGCTTCTGTCCATTCAGTATGATGTTGCCTGTAGGTTTGCTATATTTAGACTCCACTATCTTGAGGAATTTCCCATCTATTCCCATTTTTTGTAGAGTTTTGAGCATGAATGGGTGTTGGATTTTGTCAAAGGCTTTCTCTGCATCTATTGAGATAATCATGTGGTTTTTGGCTTTGCTTTTATTGATGTGGTGAATGACATTGATTGACTTACGGATGTTGAACCAGCCTTGCATTCCTGGGATGAATCCCACTTGGTCGTGATGAACAATCTTTTTGATATGTTGCTGTATCCGGTTGGCCAAGATCTTGTTTAATATTTTGGCATCTATGTTCATCAGAGATATTGGTCTGTAGTTTTCCTTTTTTGTTCTGTCCCTATCAGCTTTTGGTATCAGGGTGATGTTGGCTTCATAGAAGGTGGAAGGGAGTATTCCTGTTTCTTCAATCTTATGGAAAAGCTTAAGAAGTATGGGTACTAACTGTTTCCTGAAAGTTTTGTAGAATTCATTTGTGAAGCCATCTGGTCCAGGACTTTTGTTGTTGGGGAGATTCTTAATAACGGTTTCAATTTCTTTGTCTGTGATTGGTGCATTTAGATTTTGTAGTTCTTCTTGGTTCAGTTTTGGAAGGGCATATGCTTCTAGGAATTGTTCCATTTCTTCCAGATTCTCTAGCTTGATGGCATATAGTTCTTTATAGAAGTTTCGCAGGATTCTCTGGATTTCTGTGGTGTCAGTTGTGATATTTCCTCCATCGTTTACAATTCTATTAATTTGAGTCTTCTCTCTTTTTTGTTTGGTGAGTCTGGCTAGGGGTTTGTCAATTTTGTTTAATCTTTCAAAGAACCAACATTTGGCTTCATTGATCTTTTGTATGGTTCTTTTATTTTCGATGTTGTTTATTTCTGCTCTAACTTTAGTGATTTCTGTCCTTCTGGTTGCTTTAGGGTTCCTTTGTTCCTCTTCCTCTAAGTCCTTGAGGTGTGCAGTAAGGTCGTTCATTTGAGCTTTTTCTTGGTGTTTAATATGTGATTGTATGGCTATAAGTTTCCCTCTCAGTACTGCTTTAGCTGTGTCCCAAATATTTTGATAGGTTGTGTCTTCATTTTCATTTGTTTCCAGGAACATTTGAATTTCCTGCTTGAGTGAATCTCTGACCCAGTGGTTCTTAAGGAGTATATTGTTTAGTTTCCAAATTTTGTGACTTTTAATAATTTTCTGTTTGTTGTTAAATGTTAGTTTTACTCCACTGTGGTCTGAGAAGATACTTGGGATGATTTCGATGTTCTTGAATTTATTGATGCTGTCTTTGTGGCCTAACATGTAGTCTATCCTTGAGTATGTGTTATGTGGATTTGAAAAGAAGGTGTATTCCAGTTTTTTGGGGTGGAGGAGTCTGAAAATGTCCAAGAGGACTAGTCTGTCAATCTCTTCATTCAATTCTCTTATATTTTTGTTGGTTTTCTGCTTTGTTGATCTGTCTAAGTGTGACAGTGGGGTATTGAAGTCTCCCACTATTATTGTATTACTATTGATGTAGTTTTGAAATTCTTTCAGTAAGTGCTTGAAAAACAAAGCATATCTTAAAGATGTAACTTATGGAATTGGAAAGTTTCGAGCTTTGTTCTGTCACTTAACTCAATTTTTGCTCGTTTCAAGAAGGTTCCTAGGAATGGCCTGGTAGTTTCACCTACTAGTATATTTCTTCAAGGATAGAAAAGTAAGAAGAGGCCTTTTAGTAGTCCTGACTCTGAACCACAAATCATAGAAAGTTAGAATAGAAATGGCCTGTTGTGCAGTGCACTATGACATGCTGGCCTATTGACTTACTTGGTGGGAAGAGTTTGCAAGCAAACAGTGGCTCAACAGGACTCTCAAGAGAACGATGTTCAGACTTAAGGCCCGTAGGATGAAATGTCTGATTCAAATGGGAGAAATGCCTATTGTTTCCCTCGTGAAAGAAGAGAGGATGGGGTGGAGTGGTGTTTGAACATTAAGACTCACACAGCTGTGCAACATAGCATGATTAGAGAATGAGAAGTAGTACCTATGGTTTCTATGACCAGGCAGGGCATATGACTGGAGAGATGGTTTGGTTTGGTTCAATTTGTGTAGAAGTTTGAACCATTGGAGGTTCATGGTAGAATTGTATGAGGATTCTAGATCAGGGGAGGGACTAGATCAGATGGTCAGTGGCACTGCACACAGATGGTGCACAGTGCCCCCAGGTTTTAAGAACCTTTGTGTATGCATCAACTCATTAGATTTTTCAATGACCATGTGAAGAAGCAGGAAAGAGCTCATCATTCCTGGTTTATGGTTGAGGAGACAGGATTAGAAACCTACAGTGATTTGTCTAAGGTTCCTCTAGTAGCTTATGATAAGAACCTGACTTTCACCTGGTTTCCTAGTTCTAAACCTGGGGTTTTGTCCAGAGTTTCTTCTCTATGGAGAAATTGAATATCCTGGGCATTCTGGTTGAGACAGTGATTGATTTCTTTCTTCAGCACAGTTTCCAGCCTAAGTTCATTGCTTTTGGAGAGAGGAAGGAGGAAACTTTTAACAATATTTATTCTTTAGCTACAAAACTTCAGGGATGTTTGTCTGAATATACACTGATGATCTGGCAGAGTATGAATTAGTAGGGAACATGCATGTGGATTCCCAGTAAATTACAGAAACATTATGGGTCTATATGCCTGTCTATTATATTTTTGACTTTTTTTATTCCTTTATTCCAAATTTACTGGTAACTATTATGCTTGTGCCTCAGTTGGGATTTAAAATGCCTGTTTTTGTCCATAGATCTGAGTGGTTTGATTTATACTTACTTCACTCTTTAGCAAATATCATTGATCTCTCATTTTATTTGCCAGACATATTCTCAGCTCAGGGGATATAGCAGTGAATGAGTTCATTAAGTAGTAAAATAAAGCCTGGAATTATGGAATATGCAGTCTTGTTGGGCAGGGCAGGTGCTAAACAGATGCAGTTGCTGTAAAGAAGAAATATAGTCATGTCAAGGGAAAGAATCATCTACCATTCAAGATGGAATGGTCAGGGAGATGACTTTCTAAGGAGACTTCTCTTCAGAGACTCAGATGAAGCCAAGAATGGAGAATGCGGAATGTTTGGGGGAAGAGAGTGCAAGGGTCCCAAGGCAGGCCACTGCTATGTCCAGAGAGGGGTCAGAAAGTTGATGTGACTGAAGTGGAGGGAGCAATGGCAGAGGGCAGGAGGTAACATCAGGATCAAGCAGGCTTGATCAAACAGACTTTATAAGGACTTTGGGTACCCATGTGGCTGGAAGTCATTGAAAGTTATGTGCAGGGAAGTGACTTTTGTCAGATTTGTGTTTGAGGGAGACCATTCTGGCTGTTCTGTGGGAGACTGGTTGTGTGGGACAGGAGTGGGCAGTATGGAATGAAAGCTACTGTGCTGGATCAGCCTAGAGATGATGAAGCAGGGAGGTGGTGGTGAGGGACTTCTATATAGATTTTGAAAGTACAGTTGATGGAATTTGGATATGGGGATGAGAGAAAAAGAATAAATCAAGGGGGCTGGGCAGTGGCACATCTGGTTAAGCACACATGTTACCATGTACAAGGACCCAAGTTCAAGCCCCCCCCCCACTTCATCAGCGGTGAAGTAGGTCTGCAGGCATCCATCTCCCCTTCCTCTCCCAATTTCTCCCAGTTTTATCATATATATATATACATATATATATATAATTCATATATATATGAATTTTTAAAAGGAAAAATGGCTTCCAGGAGTGGTAGATTCATAGTACCAGCACTGAGCCCCAGCTATAACCTTGGTGGCAGGAAAAAAAAGGAATTAAAAAAAAAGAGTAAGTCAAGAATGACTCACTTGGTTTTGGCTTCAGCCACTGGAACAATGAAAAAGCCATTTCTTGAGACTGGGTTATAGCTTTTCAAAAGCACTAGGAGCTGTTATTTTTTGTTTTTGTTTTCATCAAGGCATTGCTTTGGGATGGACATGGACACATTATTAAAATACACCAAAAGAAATTATTTTTTGTTTATTTTATCTTACTTTTTGTGAGTGAATCTTGACATCTATTTGTTTTTGAAGTATTTATTTTGAATGTATAGTTAGTTCTGTGCAATATTTTATCCTACTACTGTTAGGTCATCCACAAAACACCTCCATGATGTGATAGATTCTTATGTGGGACAAACAAGATTGAAGTACAGTTCATGCTATAGTTGGAAGTGTTTGAAATTATTGATCAGAGCCCAAACATCTTCTGGTGGCCAAGTTGGAAAAAAAAAAACACCTTACAATTATAAAGTGAATCTATGTGCATAGTTAATATGTGTTTCCACTTTGTCTAAAAGTATGCAATGAAAAGTAATTCCTCTTGCTTCCAATTTCAGTTCAACTCCAAAAAAGTCACCAATGTTAACAGTTGCTAGTACCCTGCAAGAAAGTTCAATGCATACATAGCATATGGTCTGACATATTTTAAAATCATAGCTTGAACCTAACAAAAGCAGCCATTTGGTTTCATTTTTTTAAAAAATGTATCCAACATTTAGTTCTTTTTTTTGCATTTCTTTTTTTAATATTTACTTTTATTTATAAAAAGGAAACATTGACAAAACCATAGGATAAGAGGGGTACAACTCCACACAGTTCCCACCACCAGAACTCCCTATCCCCTCCCCTACCCTGATAGCTTTCCTATTCTTTAACCCTCTGGGAGTATGGACCCAAGGTTATTTTGGGATGCAGAAGGTGGAAGGTCTGGCTTCTGTAATTGCTTCCCCAAAGAACATGGGCATTGACAGATCGATCCATACTCCCAGCCTATCTCTCTATTTCCCTAGGAGGGTGGGGCTTTGGGGAAGCGGAGCTTCAGGACACATTGGTGGGGTTGTCTGTCCAGGGAAGTCTGGTCGGCATCATGGTAGCATCTGGAACCTGGTGGCTGAAAAGAGAGTTAACATACAAAGCCAAACAAATTGTTGAACAATCATGAACCTAAAGGCTGGAATAGTGCAGATGAAGAGTGTGTGTGTGTGGGGTCCTCCATTTTGTAGATAGCTAGTAGGCATATTTTAGTTATATTCCAAAGGGCCTGTGGCTATACTAGGTTTTTTTTTTTTTTTTTTTTCCTCTGAGCCTGAAATCTGATATGCAGGTGGATCCAAATTATTGTCTGGAGAGATGATGTCATAGCTAGAAAAGGAACAGAAAGCTGGATCAGGGAAGAGAGTAGCTCCCTAATAAGGGAAAGGGATATAAATGTTGTTGACTGTAAACCCCATCGATTTGATGTGGTCTGGGGCTCATATTCAACTTAGGAGCCTATGTGACCTTTGCATTCCTGTAGATCTGAGCTCACATTCTGTGGTCATGAGTAGGAACATTCTAAGCTGCCCCAATATCAACCCATCTTCCTCAGGTGTAGCATAGAGTATGTTGTCCATCCTTCCTTTGGAGATGGAACATTCTCTACCATTGTTCATCTAAGTTGAGGGCAGGGTCCTATGGGGGGGGCAATAAAGGGCTCTATTTTGTTGTTCCTGATAGAGATGACCAGTAACAATGGAGAGAGGGATTTATTTGAGGTCTAGGCCCATCATGTCTGTTTGGGAATCTCAGGACTCCCCGAATAGGGCCCCAGCTGATGGGGTGGCCTAATAGTGACTAAAGAGTCATCATTAAAGTATACCCATCTTTTGCCCTTATTCAACTTTTGCAGTCCTTGCTTTGCTAAGGTTAGCTTTGGAGTGAGTGAGAGAACTGTAATAGTAAGTAGGTGAGGAGGGTATCTAAGTCTAATTAGATACTATTTCATTAGGAACTTTATACATACTCACCGCAGACTATTGTGTATTTTTGCTTTCAGGTATATATTTTGCCCTAATTTATGGATACATGTGAACATATGCTCTATCTCATGGGACCTGGTCTATATCTAGGTTTTGGGACTTTGTTAGGAAGTGAACCTCCTGGAATGGAATTAGAGAATACTATGAAAGGAAATGTCTCACCCGAGTAATGAGGGTGAAGGGTTGACATTCCATGCCTGATGTCTCTAAACACAGTCTGAAGTGAAGCATACTGAGATGGTACTCGTTGCGTTGATTAGGTTGGGATCAGTGGATGCAATATCATTTGGTATGAATTGAGAGAAGCATGCAGGAAAGTGAGCCCCACCCTAGAGGTTCCAGGACTAGGGGAAATATAGGCTCTATAGAGGAAGTGGGAGGTTCTTGCTGTCTTAGGGTTAAGAAGACTATGATAGTTATTGCTATAATCACATTATTTGGCAATTGGATTAATTTTGAAATATCCCTTTGTTAGGATTTGTTGTATCATACACAACATCACCATAATTTATGTCCTTTGACATTATTTGTATATAGCTGTTTGGTTTCATTTTTAAATTAGTATTAACCCTCAGAAATATACTGAAGTGGCCAGGTGTCTTCCTCAATTGAGGGTTTTCCTTTACAAATCCATTCTGTACCTGTTTATCTTGTAACACTTCTTTTTAGAAATCTCCAGTGCAAATGTTCCTCATAAATGTGGGAATCCAAACATAAAGTTAAATTTAGATAGTGATCATAATATAGCGCAACTCTCTTTTTCTGCTTCCCATCACAAACCCTCTCATTGAATCAAGTTTGTCTGCATCTATATTCTGAGACTTGGGCATTTCTTCCAGATTTGGAGCCATTTTCTATCAGTCTGCCTGGAACACTCCAGCTCATGGCAATTTCTCTTCTCCAGTTTTTTTTTTTTTTTAAAGAGCTGAGTACATATACTACATAATGTAACATTATCAGAGTCCTTTTGTTGTTTAAAAATATTTATTTATTTATTCCCTTTTGTTGCCCTTGTTGTTTTATTGTTGTAGTTACTATTGATGTCGTTGTTGGATAGGAAAGAGAGAAATGGAGAGAGGAGGGGAAGACAGAGAGGGGGAGAGAAAGACAGATACCAGCAGACCTGCTACACCGCCTGTGAAGTGACTCCCCTGCAGGTGGGGAGCCAGGGGCTCAAACTGGGATCCTTATTCAGGTCCTTGCACTTAAGATCTTAAGGGTTAGAGTGGATTTATAAATTACAGCTGTGAGTTTTAATTAGGACTTAATGCTGTTGCACACAGAAGTTTGATTAGTATTTTTTGGAACAGTCACCTTTAATGGTAGTATTGGTGCACAGGGATTTTGTTGATACAACATTGCTAGATGATAGCTTCCAGTGAACTCACTTTCTTAGTGAGCCACAAAGGTGTCCATTCCCAGGGAATAGTAACAGGATGCTGTTTCTTTGGGTAAAGAACTTTCTTTTTTTTTTTTAATTTATTTTATTTATTTATTCCCTTTTGTTGCCCTTGTTGTTTTATTGTTGTAGTTATTATTGTTGTTGTCGTTGTTGGATAGGACAGAGAGAAATGGAGAGAGGAGGGGAAGACAGAGAGGAGGAGAGAAAGATAGACACCTGCAGACCTGCTTCACCGCCTGTGAAGCGACTCCCCTGCAGGTGGGGAGCCGGGGTTCGAACAGGGATCCTTATGCCGGTCCTTGTGCTTTGCGCCACCTGCGCTTAACCCGCTGCGCTACAGCCCAACTCCCAGGTAAAGAACTTTCTACCGTGCCTGACCTCAATTCTCTACTCCCCTCTTCAAATAGTATTATACCTAAATGTTAGGAGTAAGATGATTCCATTTCTCCTAAAAGAAGAGCAGTATTTAGTGCAATTGAACGTGTATCATTATAAATTGCAATATATAGTCATTTTACTTATTTTAAAGTATTCATTTCTGTTATACAGCTACAATCATTCTCCACCTCCAGAATGTTTTTCATCTTCCACACTCTGTACCCACTAAACACTAGCTCTCTCTCCCCTGAGTTCCAACTGCCACATTACTTTCTGTGGCTGTGAGTTTGATTAGATGACATCTCATATAATTGGAATCATACAGAAGTTGCCCTTTTGTGCCTGGCTTATTTCAGCCTAATGGTTATATAAAAGACTTTCATGCCTGAGGTTCTGAGGTCCCAGGTTCAGTCTCCATCAACATTATAAGTCAGAGCTAAGCAGTTTGCTGGTCTTTCTTTCTGTGTGTCTCTCTCACTAAAAAAAAAAAAGTTAGCATGAGGTTTTCAAGATTCAACCTTGTTATAGTATGTATTAGAATTTCCTTCCTTTTAAAAATAAATGCCAAATCATATTCTGTTTTGTGTATTATTTACATCTTGTTTCTCCATTCACCCATTGATGGAAACTTGGGTTGCTTCCATCATCTGGCTATTGTGAAAAATGCTGTTGTAAATATGGGTGTATAAATTAGCTTTTTAAGATACTGCTTTCACTTCTTTTTCTTTGCATATATACTCAGAAGTATGCACTTTAGCAAATTGCTGGATCATAAAATAGTTCTATTTGTATTTTTTTTATGGAACCCAACTTTACAATTTTAATATTCCCCCCCCCCCATTTTTTTATTCTAAGAGGAAGGGCAAAAATTTATTAGCATCCTCACTTTGGGGATCAAACAAAACTTGAGAAGGAGAATGTTTGAACTTGTAAGATAGGTTTTGAGAGCACTGTCTCTGGGGGATAGTTTGTCATCAAAGCTCTAGAGTGTGTTCACCTATCAGTTCTACTATTTTTAGATGGCAGAGGTTTAGAGGGCAGGCAGGAGATGCTTAATTTGCTTTGTAGAGCATGGAGCCCAAACTCAAGTGGGGAAGGGTGCAAATATTATGTGATGATTCATTTCAGCCAAAATGTCTCCTTGAGCTGGATGACAAGAGTCTGGATTGTTTCCAGCTCCTTTTCTCTAGCTGTGTGCCCTTGGGCAAAAGAACTTCCTCTTCCTCTGACTTGTATTTCAGGGTGTCTCTCTCCCTCTCTCTCTCTCTCTCTCTCTCTCTTTCTCTCTCTCTCTCTGTGTGTGTGTTGGTACTTTGGTATTTATTATTATCCTTCAGAGTTTCCTCATTAATATCTGACTGTTGCCTCATCTTTGGAGACTTAACATGAGTACTTCCTTCTTATTCTTGGTTCATTCCTTTGTCACAAGACAGATCATCTTGTTTTGTAATTGTCAGCTTGCCTTTTACCTTATTAGAGCATGCTTCTTGTGAAGGGCAACTTGAATTTACTCTCTCTCTCTTTTTTCTTAATATTCCCAGCATCTGGAGTCATGTTTGTAGAGGGAAGTGGCTAAAATTTGATTAAAAAAATTAAAGACAGACTGCTTGAAATTATGTATAATTGAGTTTGTATATATCTTGCAAATGAGGCTTTATTGCAATAATGATTTCATTGTAATTAGTCAACATGTGTTATGTGCTAGGTACTCAGCTGAATGCTTTTATGTGTATTTGTTATTTTTGTTATTATTCTCATTCCACAAATAAAAGGATCCAGTTCAGAGAAGTTTCCTCACAAAAGGTCAGAACTGGACTTGACCCTTGCATATTTATTTTAAAGTGCTTGCCTGTCTGAAATCATTGTGCCTGCCATAGTTAGGTGAAGGTCAACAATTCCATGGAATTAAGAAATTTTCAGCTTCTTTTTTTCCCCCCTTTCATACTATGTGTCTAATGGCCTACAATTAGAGAGGTAATTAATACCTTTACTTATCCCTAGCTTTATATTTGCAATGATTTCTAATAAGGTTGAATCTCTCATTAACTTTTAATACATGTATAATGTTCTGGATTCTACATTTTTTTTTTTTTTTTTTTTTACCAGAGCACTGCTCAGCTCTGGCTTTTGGTGGTGCGGGGGATTAAACCTGGAACATTGGAACCTCAAGCATGAGAGTCTCTTTGCATAACCATTATGCTATCTACCCCTGCCCTGATATAGAATTTTGACATCTGAGGATGAATATGCTCATTAATACCTTCCATTATACCTACTACCACAAGGCATCTCTCCATCCACTGCACTAAGACTATTAAAAGAGGTCTGGATTAAAGTCAAGTGCAACAGCCTTCTTTCAGACCCAAGTCCAAACCTCTCTTTAATATTTTATTTTGTTAATTACTTTTGCTTCGAAACTAAGTCTTGCCATGCTTTATAGGACCTGAACTCTCCCCCCCCCCCCGCTTCCTTAAAGCTTCCTTGTCATTTCTTTATTTTGTCCTTTACTTAACTTTTCTTTCTCTTTTTCTTTTTTGTCCCCAAAGCACTGCTTGGCTCTGGCTGATGGTAGTATGGAGGATTGAATCTGGGACTTCAGAGTCTCAAACATGAAAGTCTCTTTGTGTGTCCACTGTGCTATCTCCCCAAACCATTTTGTCCTTTTCCATCAGCATTTTATTTTATTTTATTTTTATTACCTTTGAATAGAGACAGAAGTAGAGGGAGAGAGAGAAGAGAAAGAGACACCTGCAGCACTGCTCCACTGCTTGTGAAGTTTTCCCCCTGCAAAAGGGGTCGGGGGTTGACCCAGGTCCTTGCACATGATAATTTATCTGTCAGGTGTGCCATCACCTAAGCCCTCTGTCGGCTTTAATTGAGGTGCTTGCTAGTGCAACTAGATCCTTATCTCCAACTATGATGGAGATAAGGACTGAGAGGTAGGAGGGCGGGGACACAGAATTTTGGTGTTGGGTATAGAACTATACCCTGTAATTTTACAATCTTGTAACCAACTATTAATCAAAAATTTAAAAAATAACATCTAAAAAGAAAAAAAAAAAAGCCAGCCCTACTTTGCCTCTTCAATGCCAGACCTGCTATGTAGTGTTCTTCATTTGATTAAAATAAAATGTCTCAAAATGACTAAGAAGAAACAGAACACCCCCACCCCAATCCCACAAACCCCTTTTTTTGTAGTTAGATGCATGTTGGCATCACCCTCCCAGGTAAGCACCTCTACAGTATTTTCAGTTTTTTTCTTCCTTTTGTTGTACTTCCACATCCAACTGGCTGCTCATCTGTTCATTTTTCCTAAGTAGGGCCATAAAGGACATGTGCCTTGCTATATGCGGCCCATGTTCAAGCCCCAGGACCACATGGGAGTTGCTATGGGACTGGAGGAAGCTCCAGTCTGATGTCTCATTCTCTCTCTGTATTCTTATCGATCTACAACTTAAAAAAATTATTAGGGCTGGGCAGTGGCACACTGGATTAAGTGCATACAGTATGAAGTACAAGGACCTGCACAAGGATCTCAGTTCCAACCTCCAGGCTTCCCGCCTGCAGGGGGGATGCTTCAAAAGTAGTGAAGCAGGTGTGCAGGTGTCTATCTTCCTCCCTCTCTATCTCCCCCTCCTCTCTCAAAACTTCTTCTGTCCTATCCAATAAAACTGAAAAAAAGGGCCACCAGGAGCAGTGGATTTGTAGTGTAGGCACTGAGCCCCAGCAATAACCCTGGAGGCAAATATATATATGAGAGAGGGAGAGGGAGAGAAAGAACCAGAGCATCACTCTGTCACGTGTGATGCCAGGGGTTGTATTCAGGATCCTGTCCTTGAGAATCCACTGCCTTGTCTATTGTGCTACCACTTGGGCCACTGTATTTCTAGGTGCAAGGTAAACCACCACTCTTCATATTCTGACATTTGGATAATGGGCCTCCAGTCTCTATGCTTCTTTCTAATCTATTTTATGCCCTGACTTCAGAATTATTTTTAATTAGTCTGAGTCATTCAACTGCTTTAAAACCCTCAGTGGTTCCCTGCTGCCTCAGAGGAAAGTTAATATAGGCAAATAGGGACCTTCACAATCTGTTGCAATCACCCTCCCCAGTTTGAATCCCTCTCTATTTAGGAGTTTTCCAGGAAAATTTTGTATAGTTACATAATTTACATAATCCACATTGGATGCTTATAACTATTAAAGCTTGGGGTGCATTTTTAAGTATACCTTTTAAAAATATTTATTTATTTATTTTCCCTTTTTTTGCTCTTATTTTTTAAATTCTTGTAGTTATTATTATTGCTGTTATTGGTGTCATTATTGTTAGATAAGGACAGAGAGAAATGGAGAGAGGAGAGGAAAACAGAGATGGGGAGAGAAAGATACACACCTGCAGACCTGCTTCACCACTTGTGCAACTCAGGCATCCAAGTTCAACATCCTCGAGGAAACACTCACGAAAGACATGTCTCTGATATCTGATTACTGTAAAAAATGGCAACTAATCCCTAGCACTGCAAAAACGGTATCATCTGTTTTCCATCTACACCATGCCTCGGCCTCGCGTGAGCTTAATGTGCAGCTTGGCGATACGAGAATCCAGCATGAAGCCCAGCCAGTCTATCTTGGCGTTACTCTCATCGCACTCTGTCATTTCACGAACATCTCATAAAAACTGCAGCAAAGGTGGGCGCGAGGAATAACATCATTGCAAGACTGGCCAGCTCCTCATGGGGCACGAGCGCTTCCACACTACGATCATCATCTCTGGCATTATGCTATTCCACTGCAGAATACTGTGCCCCAGTATGGTTCCGTAACCCCCATGTCCACTTGGTCGATTCCAAATTATATTCCTCCATGAGGATAATTTCTGGAACCATCCGTTGCACCCCGGTTCCATGGCTGCCAGTTCTTAGCAACATCGCCCCGCCAGATATTCGTCGGGATGCGGCATCATCTAAGTTCATTTCCCACGTCTACGCTCAACCGGACCTGCAATATACGCGGATATCTTCACCCACCCTGTTCAACGCTTGACGTCTTGTCACCCAATCTGGTCCCCTACGCCTACACTGAACTTCTCTGTTCCAGTCTCTTGGAAACAGAGATGGCAGTCAGCTGAGGTAAAGAACAAACACCTCATCACAGACCCCTGTAAGCGTCAACCCGGCTTTGACCTAGCACGTTATGATTGGGCCCTCCTCAATCGCTATCGAACAGGCCATGGCCGGTGCGCCGCTATGTTCCATCGCTGGGGAGCCAGAGACGACCCGAATTGCCCCTGAGGCTACAGACAGACTATGACCCACATAGTCAACGACTGCCACCTCTCCAGATTCAAAGGAGGTCTCGAAACTTTACATCAGGCTCAACCTGATGCTGCTGACTGGCTACGGAAGAAGGGCAAACGCTAGAAGAAGAACCACTTGTGAAGCGACTCCCCTGCAGGTGGGGAACCGAACTGGGTTCTTACACCGGTCCTTGCGCTTTGCGCCATGTGCACTTAACCCGTTGCGCTACCGCCCTACTCCCTTAAGTATACCTTTTATAAATATGTATATATCTATATATTTATGGAGAGAGAAAGAAAGACATAAGCGATACCAGAGCATTGCTCAGCTCTGGCTTCTGATGGTGCTAGGGATTGAACCTGGGACCTTGGAGTCTCAAGCATGATAGTCTTTTGCATAACCACAATTCTACCTTTCTTGCCCATGTGAGGTGCATTTTTATGCCTCCATGACTTCATTTCTACTTTCTCCTATGCCCAACTTGTTTTTTCCAGCCTCTCCTCAGTTGTGTACCCTTATGCACATATTCCTTAAGACCCTGTTCATACCTAATCCCTTTGGCAATTTTGCTTACCCTAGCTCAGGACGAAACCCACTTTCTCTGAGTTACCAAGCTGTCAATTTCCACACTGTACTATAATTAGATAACTGAGAGTTTATGGCATGTTGTTCCCCCTTTCCTTTCCTTTAAACTGAAGATGGATTATCTTGGTCCAGTTAGTGCCACAAGAATGCAACATTGCCATTCTCTGGAAAGAAAAGAAGAGAAAAAAAAATCACCCATACTGGTTGGAGATGAATAGCATCACTTGAGCTCATGTGGTGCTGGAGATTTAACTCAGGACCTCATGCTTTTAAGTTCAAGGCTATAGCTACCACATCACCTTCAAGACAGTGGATATTCACAGTGGGTCTGTGATGAGGTGTTTGTTCTTTACCTCAGCTGACTGCCATCTCTGTTTCCAAGAGACTGGAACAGAGAAGTTCAGTGTAGGCGTAGGGGACCAGATTGGGTGACAAGACGTCAAGCGTTGAACAGGGTGGGTGAAGATATCCGCGTATATTGCAGGTCCAGTGAAGAGTGGAGGTAAGATGTGAGAAGGAATGATTTATTTATTTATTAATCAATTTATTAATTAATTTTCAGTCAATTGATTAATTATTTTTTTGCCGCCAGAGTTATTTCTGGGGCGTGGTGCTTTCACTATGAACCAAATACTCCTGGCAACCTTTAAAAAAATTAAAGTAGGGAGTCGGGCAGTAGTGCAGCGGGTTAAGCACACATGGCGCAAAGCACGAGGACAGGTATAAGGATCCCAGTTCTAGCCCCCAGCTCCCCACCTGTAGGGGAATCACTTCACAGGTGGTGAAGCTGGTCTGCAGGTGTCTGTCTTTCTCTCCCCTCTCTATCTTCATCTCCTTTCTCCATTTCTCTCTGTCTTATCCAACAACAATGACATCAATAATAACTACAACAATGACAACAAAAGGGAATGAATAAATATAAAAAAATTAAAATTAAAATACTCACAGAAAAATTGAGGGGAAAGGGCTTCAGAGATAGAGAGGGAGGTAAAAAGAGAGACACCTGCACCATTGCTTCACTCCTTGTGAAGCTTCCTTTCTACAGGTGGAGAACAAGGGCTTGAAGCTGGGTCCTTGCACACTGTAATGTGTGCACTCTACTGAGTGTGCCATTGATTGGCCGAGATGAAATATATCAGACCAGAACAGAGGTTAGCTTCCCACCTCTCTCTTTCCTACTCTGAGACCAAACCAAACCAAACCAAAACAAAAACTAACAGCTGATTCTGACTTATATAATCAGAATATTGCTAGAAACATCTAGTTATTTGTCAAGAATGCAATCACTCCCACCTCATTTTTTTTCAGTGAGTGCTTGTGGCTGGCCCTCAGAATGTAGCTATGAAAGGCTCTTTGAGTGTTTCAGACTCATACACACAGGATTTGTTTTATTATAATGGTGAGAGTTAACATTTTAGAAAGCTGATCAGAAGTTTCTATATAGAGCTCTGCCCCCAGTCGTCGGTATACTTGGCCTTTTTGTGGGCTCATTTTTAAGTCACGGCAAAGTAGAAATTACCTTATAAAATGTTATGGCACTTGTTAGTTGGTTTGCTTTGCCTTTTTTTTTTTTTTTGCCTTCCCTGAACAAAAAGTGAGTTTTACCAGTAGCTGGGCTCACCAGAATCCTGCTTGCTCAGGCTTTTGAGCATGTTTTGTTTCTTTCAGCAAGACTCTCTGTCATGGACACACACCATTGCAATCCAGTTGCTGTCTTCTCTTGCTATGTGCAGTGTCAGGTGATTGATAGGAGCTGATTTTTAGCTTCCAAAGGCCGTTAGGTGATGGTATCTGAGATGAACAGAATAATGGAACACCCTCAAAAGGCCTAGGGAAGATGTGCCGGGGAGAGAGAAAGGCAGAGGACAAATTTAGATCTTGTGCAGAGTATGAGAGAGATGGGGGGGGGGAGATATGAAGTAAGGGACTGGGATGAGGTAGCTGAAAACTCTAGTGAGTTCTGAGAGTCATGAAGAGGCCTGTCTGTGACAACAGATTGAAGAGTGGATTCTGAGGGGACAGGTGGGGATCAGGGGCTCAAACCTGGGTCCTTGTGCACTGTAATGTGTGCACTCAACCAGGTGCACCACCACCTGGCCTCTGGTACATGGATATAATATCTAATCTCACCAAGCTAGGTGTCTGCAAAACACTTTCACCACCAAATTAGGTCCATCATCATGAACCAAGGACCTGAAAGCAGCCCCTCCCAGCCAACTCCTCTCCCTGCTCTCTTTCCCCTGAGTCCTTTGCTTTGGTGCAATACACCAAACTGGTCCAAGTTTTGCTTAGTTTTCCCTTTTTGTTTTTGTTTCTTAAGTTGTGCCCATTAGTGAAATCATCCCATATTCATTCCTCTCTTTCTGGCTTATCTCACTTTACATGATCCAGAGAACCAACAGACATGAAAAAAATGCTTCAAGTCACTGATTATCAGAGAAATGCAAATAAAGACAACAATGACATACCAGTTCACTCCTGTGAGAATGCCATACATCAGAAAGGATAATAACAACAAATGCTGCAGAGGCTGCAAGGGGGGGAAAGGAATGCTCCTGCACTACTGGTGGGGATGTAATTTGGTCCAACCCCTGTGGAGAGCAGTCTAGAGAACTCTCAGAAGGCTAGAAATGGACCTACCCTATGACCTGGCAACTCCTCTTCTGGGGATATATTCTAAGGAACTAAAGACACTCATCCATCCAAAGAGATCCATGTACATCTATATTCTTAGTAGCACAATTTGTAATAGCCCAAACTTAGAAGCAACCTACATGTCCAACAACAGATGAGTGGCTAAGAAAGTTGTGGCATATATACACAGTGGAATACTACTCAGCTATTAGGAATGAAGTCATCTTCTTCACCTTATCTTATATGGAGCTTGAAGAAATCATGTTAAGTGAGATGGGATGCCTTTTAAAAAAAAAGAATATTTTTATTCTTTATTTATTAGACAGGGACAGCTAGAAATTGAGAGGGAGATAAAGAAGAGAGAAAGAGTGACTCCTGCAGCATTGCCTCACATTTGTGAAGCTTTCCTCCTGCAGGTGGGGCTTGGGAGCTTGAACCTGGTAACAGTACTCAACCAGGTGCACCACCACCTGGCCCCTCGCATACCTTTTTTAAAATTATCTTTTAAAAAAATTTATTTATTTATTTTGAATAGAGACAGAGAAAAATTGTGAGGGGGAAGGGAAATAGTGCAGGAGAGAGACAGAGAGACACCTGCAGACCTGCTTCACCACTCGTGAAGCTTTCCCTCTGCAAGTGGGGACCAGGGGCTTGAATCCTGATCTTTACGTGCTGTAATGTGTGCATTCAACCAACTGTGCCTGCACCATGAATCCACCGCTCCTGGAGGCCATTTTTTCCCCCTTTTGTTGCCCTTGTTGTTGTAGCCTCGTTGTGGTTATTATTATTGCCATTGTTGATGCTATTCATTGTTGGATAGGACAGAGAGAAATGGAGAGAGGAGGGGAAAGCAGAGAGGGGGAGAGAAAGACAGACACCTGCAGACCTGCTTCACCGCCTGTGAAGCAACTCCCCTGCAGGTGGGGAGACGGGGGCTCGAACCGGGATCCTCAAGCCCGTCCTTATGCTTTGCGCCACATGCGCTTAATCCACTGCGCCACCGCCCACCCACCCCCCGCATACCTTTTAAGTGAACATTTCTTTTCATTTTTAGTGTTTTAGTTTCACATGCATGTTTATTTATTTTATTTTCATGAGTTCATTCATTTGAGAGAAAGAAGGGGGGGTGGACAGGCAGACAGATAGACTGATCAACCAACTAGAGTACCTCTCTGTCATATATAGTGCCAGGGATCCAACCAGGGGCCTGTTGAACCATCTCCTGGGCTGCTTTTTTTAAATATTTGAAATCTAGGCTATTGCTTACAGGTCTGGTGAATTAGGGTCTGTCTTTCTCTGTCTTTCTCCACCATTGTCTTTCATTCTCTGGAAATGTGTGTTCTGTGTGTGCTTTCTGCAACTGTTGAAAAATTTTGATGCCCAGCCATTTATCTCAAAGTCTGAAGCAGGGAGGGCTCCTCATGGTGGTGGTGGGGGTAGTTTCAAGAAAAAAAGGATATATTTATAGGCATAGAGAATGAAAGACAATGGTGGAACCAAAGGGAAAAGCTCTGTGGTAGGAAGTCAGACCCTCGGCAAGGAAGGACCTAGCTGTACCTGTGACAGTGATCCAGTCACCTGCATTCAAGCTGTGTGAAGTCACTTTGCCCAGGAGACTGGGGGAAAACAAAATAAAACAAACAAAAAAACACCAGCCTCTAGTTTTCCTTACCACAGTGGCTGGGTGAATTGTTTGGGTACGTTGTAGAGCTGGTTACTCGGTACCTTGCCCTCAGTGTTTCGACTCCATCAGCTGCCTCCATTTAGCTGCTCTCACTGCTTCTGACCCAGAAAATGCTTAGAAAATGACTGCAGTGAAACACATCTTTGAGGTGGAGCATTCAGTCCAGGTGGGGGAGGGATGCAGAGTTGATCCCAAGGGTTCACTTCAGACTTCCTAAGTGTGCTTGGAGGGAGCTTTGCTTCTGCTCTGACCCCAAAGAAGTCACTTCATGTCTCAGCCTGATTTCACCAGCAAAGAAAGCTCTGCTTATTTTGCATATAAGTCTTGTGCCTCCTCTGCAGAAGAGGCACTGAATGAACTGGGAGCTATAAAACTCTGTGGCATCATAATTTCATGCAAACAGCAGAGCCTAGTGAGCCGTGTATTTGTTTGGCAAGTGATCGCTACAGTCTATATTTGCTTTCTCTTGCTCTGTAATGTAATGAAATGTGAAGGGATGGGGTGCAGAATAAAATAGTGTCCACATTTTCCCTTTTTAGAACCTGTTCTGTAGTTAATATGTGCTCAGAGTATCTTGCAGACATCATCAAATAGCCCAGAATCTCCCCTGATCAGAGCCTGCTCCAACTCCCTTATTTTACCAGTGAGAGAGATCAGCTGAGGTTGGTGATTTGCATGAGGCTGCAGAGCTAGTTGCAGGACACTAAGTGGAAGCAGAGGCTCCTGATCCAAGGCCTAATTATTCCTCCTTCCCTGACTCTTCTCCTCCTGCTTGTTTTTTAAAGGCTAGTTTATAAGAATCATAACATGGAGGAGTTGGGCAGTAGTGCAGCAGGTTAAGCTCACATGGCACAAAGACCGGTGTAAAGATCCCGGTTCTAGCCCCTGGCTCCCCACCTGCAGGGGAGCCACTTTACAAGTAGTGAAGCAGGTCTGCAGGTGTCTATCTTTCTTTCCCCGTCTCTGTCTTCCCCATCTCTCTCCATTGCTCTCTGTCCTATCCAACAATAACAAAAACAATAATAACTACAACAGTAAAACAACAAGGGCAACAAAAGGAAATAAATAAATATTTAAAAAATCTTTAAAAAAAGAGTCATAACATGAACACATACACATGGTAAAAGTCATTCAAATGAACTATGGCACTCCTAGACCCTTTTACTGGACATTAGTAATTTCTCTTATATGCCCCTAAAATTTTCTAGACACACAAACACACACACTTCTTTGTGTTCTGTTTCCTCAACTGTACTACAACTTGCCATTTTTACTTGTTGAAAAATGCCTCTGATATCTTTATCAGAACATAAAGTTTTATCTCTTTCATTCTTAACAGCTGCATAGTATCTTATGTCTCGTCTATTTTCCACAATGACTTTCAGAATTATGGACACCCTGGAATTTGAATCCTGAGTTCATGGTGCCAATCTGAGAATCTATTTTATATGAGCACCCAGGGAGAGGAATGACTTCTGACAAGGTTACATTACCCAAATGGTTTGAGAAATCTGAGACCTTGCTTCTGTTTCCTGTTGCTACTTACATAGGGCCTCTGCCACATGCCTGGTGCCATACTATTGGCTTTGAGTGCCTTGGTTTACTTAATTCAACTGACAGCTGTCCATGGGGCTAGGTACCATTTCCATTTTACTGATGCAGAGGTTAAGACTAGCTAAAACATGCTCCTTGAATTCTGTTAAAAGAAATAAGCCTGAAAGAGAAGGATGAATCCTGGATTATCTCACTCATAGGGGGGATTGAAGGAACAAAGGAAAGGAAAGTGCAGGTTGGAGCTTTAATTGAAGCTATGGTTTATTGCAACAAATCCAGGAACTTTTATGGGGTTGGGGGTAGGGGAGGGACATGGAAAGGCATTGAAAGGAGGCGCCCATGGTCCTATAGTGGAAGAAGACGGCAGGTTGGTGGAGGCAGGCTGGTGAAAGTCATTCAAGCCAATTAAGGCACTCCTAGACCACTTTACTGGACATGAATAATTTCTTTTATATTCCCCAAGATTTTCTGGACACACACACACACACACACACACACACGAAGGTATGTGGAGACATATATGTGTGGCTGTGTATGTATGTATTGTACACACACAGCACAACAATCTTTTATATCACCATTTCCCCCAATACATCAATTTAATAATAATCATGATAATATTCTTTTTTAAATTTTTTAAAAAATATTTATTTTCTCTTATGTTGCTCTTGTTGTTTTAGTTATTATTGTTGTTATTGATGTTGCTGTTGTTAGATAGGACAGTCACTGTGAAGCGACTCCCCAGCAGGTGGGGAGCCGGGAGCTCGAACCGGAGCTTGAACCGGAATCCTTATGCTGGTCCTTGTGCTTTGAGCCACATGTGCTTAACCTGCTGCACTACCGCCTGACTCCTGATAATAAATACCCTTCTAAGATCACAGAGTCAATTAAATACCCATCACCAGATTTACTGGATCCCAAAGCTGATGCTCTTTCACACTATCTGAAATCTAAGAGACTAAGAAGAATGAATGCTTATGGTAGGGCTTGTTGCAGAATGCTATCCTTTGAAGTTTGCTACTTTAGACTGAACTAAAGATCTGCTACATATACAGTGATGACATGGAGGACCCTGTAGCTGTGGGACAGAGACAGAATGTGATGTGAAGGAGGGACAAGAGATAACTGTATGCTCTTACGGGCATATTATTACCCATTATGTGCTAGGACTGTATTAAATTGATTAAGATACAGCTCTCTGCTCTTGAGAATCTTATGGGTTCACGGTGGGGACAGACACTTGAGACTGTGTAACATGAGGCAGAGCAATTCTTATAAGTGCCATCATGGGCTTGCCCATTGCTCCAGGGACTCAGGAACCAAGTGTTGGTCTGGACTGGGGAATCTGGGGCTGAAACCTTCACAGAGGAGTAGCCATCTGAACTGACTCCTGAAACAAGTACAAGCTTTTCTCTAGCCAAGTAGGGAAGAGGGCATCCCCTGGGGCAGAGTGGGGGAAGGTGGGACATGGTGAATCAGCTGTGACTGTGGCAGATGATGAGTGGGAGTATGTAGTGAGGGAGGGGCCCAAGAGACAGATGGGAGCTAGACTGCAACAGGCCCTGAATGCCATGTGAAGTGTTTTCAGTTTATATTTCAACTCCCGGAGTACTATCATCATCATTTTTGGACAAGGGAACACTGTCACCTGTTTTAGGACATCCTGTAGAAATACAGCCTAGGGTTTAAGCAAATCCAAACCAGAGCAATGGCAGGCACTCGAGGTAGCTCACTTGGTAGTGTGCTGCTTTGTTATGTGCATGAGCCCGGTTCAAGCCTGGCCCCCACAACATTGAAGGAAGCTTCAGTGCTGTGATCGGTCTCTCTCTCTCTCTCTCTCTCTGCCTCTATCTAAAAAAAAAAAGTAAATAGGGGCTGGGTGGTGGTGCACCTAGTTGAGTGCATGCACAAGGACCTAGGTTCAAACCCTCCAGTCCCCATCTGCAAGCTTCCTGTCATGAAGCATACTGTAGGTATCTCTCTTTCTCTCATCCTATCGCCCTATCCCTCTCAGTTTCTCTCTACCCTATCAAATAAATAATAAAAATAAACCAGGGAAATGGTAGTAGAAGGATAGAAGAGATTCCAAGGAGTCAAAGTGTCTGGCCAAAGTGGGGTAGTACTCACTGACCATCTTTGTGGTTCCTGTCATGTAAAAGACCAGATGTATTAACTTTTACCTTTAGCCCATAGCAAACACACTGTATTTTGCTGTCAAACTATTTGAAGGTGTTTTGAAGTTATTATTTTTAATTTGGCTTTGTAGTCTTAATTTTCTATTTTGATTCCAATCAGTTTCTTTCAACTCTTAAAGTAAATTTTTTTGTCCCTAAAATCAACTCATGGTTACCGTGATGTCAACCAGACTTCCCTGGGCAGACAACCCCACCAATGTGTCCTGGAGTCCCGCTCCCCCAGAGCCCTGCCCCACTAGGGAAAGAGAGAGACAGGCTGGGAATATGGATCAACCTGTCAACGCCCATGTTCAGCGGGGAAGCAATTACAGACACCAGACCTTCCACCTTCTGCACCCCATAATGACCCTGGGTCCATACTCCCAAAGGTTAAAGAATAGGAAAGCTATCAGGGGAGGGGATGGGATAGAGGGTTCTGGTGGTGGGAATTGTGTGGCTTTGTACCCCCTCTTATCCTATGTTTTTTTTTTGTCAGTATTTCCTTTTTATAAATAAAAATAAAAATAAATCAACTCATGGATACATTGTGCCCCCTGGCACTGGCCTGAGGAGAGGAGTGTCTTTATATATTACTTAGAGTTTTCAAGCTCAGGTATCTGGGATTCTGGTGTTGCTAATCTACTGAGATTTAAATCTTCAAAGAAGCAGCATCTCTGAGTGTGGGAGGAGGTACAAAGAAAGGGTTCTGCAGTGACCTTGTTATGTGGGAAGCATCTGTGAGGGGTTTGAGTGGAGCTGCTGGAGGGGCTGGGATCTGCATCTGACTGTTCTCAGTCAGGACAGAAAGGAGAGGGGATTGAATGAAGGAATAGAATAGGTGCCAACCTCAGGCTTAACTTATAATAAAGAGGTGGGCAGAGGAAGAGGATCTAGAGAATGTGGCTGCAGTGTAATGAATTGAGGATGAAGAACCAAGAGAATCCCCAAATCATGTAAATCCAGCTTTGAGAAAAAGACCAGTAATAGTGTGTCATGCTCGAGAGGCATCACATAGGAAAGGATGAGAGCAAGTTTAAGTGACACTCAAGAAAGCAGTATTTTTATTTTTATAAACACAAGATTCTTTTAAAAAAATCTTTATTTATTTATTGCACAGAGACAGCCAGAAATAGAAGGGGGGTCGAGATAGAGAAGAAGAGAGACAGAGAGACACCTGCAGCACTGCTTCGCCACTTGTGAAGCTTTCCCCCTGCAGGTGGGGACCAGGTGCTCGAACCTGGATCCTTATGCAGTGTAACGTGTGCTCAACCAGGTTTGCCATCACCCAGCCCCAAGAAAGCTGTTTTGATAAGGGAGTCAAAACAAAAATTAAAGTGAAACCATGGCGAGTGAGGGGTAGGTGGTGAATGTGATCTGTTCTCTGGGAATTGGATGGTGAGAGGGTGGTTTGAGACAGATCAAAGGAAGTTTTGTGGTGGAGGATATGATTTGAGGGCTGGGCAGATGAAGAGCCATGGGAATGCCATTGAGACGCTAAGATATTGAGGGTTGGAGGAAGGACTGGGCTGGAATTTTCTGGAAATATTAAAAATTATTTTATTTATTCCCTTTTTTGTTGCCCTTGTTTTTTATTGTTGTAGTTATTGTTGTTATTGATGTCGTCGTTGTTGAATAGGATAGAAATGGAGAGAGGAGGGGAAGACAGGGGGAGAAAAAGATAGACACCTGCAGACCTGCTTCACCGCTTTTGAAACGACTCTCCTGCAGGTGGGGAGCCGGGGGCTCGAACCGGGATTCTTTTGCTGGTCCTTGGCGCTTTGCACCAGCTGTGCTTAACCCACTGCACTACTGCCTGACTCCCGTTTCTGGAAATCTTAGAGGCATCAGGTGGTAGCTGGATAGTCATTATGGTCTTGCAGGTACCCTGAGATGGATGAACCGTGTCAAGTCCTGCTGCAAGGCCACATGTCACAGTGATGTCTCACTCTCCTATGAGGTAGGAAGGTGGCTGGGGTTTGGGGCTACTGTGTGTTCTCTGTCCCTCAAATAGAGCCTGGCCCAAAGTACAGTGCCTCATCCTGGGGGAGGAAAGCACATCCTGTCTTTCCCACCTCCTGAGGCAGTCTCCAGCCTGTCTCTTTTCTTTTCAGTGCTCTTCTATGGGACAGAATTATACAACACATATGGAAATTTGGAAGCATAGCACTAAAGCAAACTCTCTTGCCTTCCCACTTCTGCACTTACCTGTGTGCCCCTCTCCTTCTCTTGGTGCCCTGGCTCCTCAGGTTCTGCTTTTCTTGAGAACATGGACAGGCAGGTGCTAGGGCTCCTCCTGTGCCTCTGAGTGCTGAGTTCCGGGGCACCAAGACTTTCTGTAGAATCTGCAAGGAAAGAATATATGATGAGTCTTTAGGGGAAAAAAGGGGGTTCATTCAATGAGTTGGTGAAAGGTGAGTATCCTTGTTGATGGTGGTAAGGGGGCATTTTGTTTCCTGAAAGCTGTCTGGGTGTGAAGGCACTGTCATTGCTGGCTTGTGTCACTGGAGAATTTCCTTCATGTCCAGCAATTAAGAGGACTCTTTGCTAGGAAGTCCAGCTCTTGTCATCCCAAACTATTTGTGGGAAGCTCAGAAGCCCAAGGAGCAGGACATATTTGCCCTCACTTTCTTACATTTTGGAAGTATGTAGTGTTTCATTCAATGGGAAGCACCTAGGTTAAGTGTTTGACAGTTTTGCCTTTACTCACTGAGATGAGGGGGGGGGGTAACTTTTTATTCATTGTCTTTTCAGATGTTCTTGATTTTTTTTAAATTCATAAATGTAACGCAAGTTCTGTTCATTTAGAATATTGCTTAAATGCAAATCACAGAAAATGAAAATTCCTTTTCATGCACCGTCTTTATTCTCTAGATTAGGAATGAGAGATGTTTAGCCCATGGCCTACATACAACTGGTGAAATAATTTGGTCTGACCTTGCCAAGGCAACCAGACTTTTTTCATAGTAACATTAAGTGCTAATTTTTAAGTTGATAGTTTTGTATAGTCTGCAAATGATATTATAAATATCCAAATGACCCTTGGCAGAGGAATGGTTCCCCATCTTTGCCCTAGATAATAATGCACTATAATTTGATGCATATTTTTCTAATCTTTATGCATATACCAATGAAAACGCATGAATACTACTTAGTTTTACATAAAAAGATTTATACTATGCATACTGTTTAGTAGTTGATAATGTTTAACTCTTCAGCATAGAAAGTTTCTTTCTGGGGCTGGGTGGTGGTGCAACTGGTTGGGTGTTATATGTTACAGTGCACAAGGGCCCAGGTTTGAGTCTTCAGTCCCCACCTGCAAGGGGAAAGCTTTGCAAGTGGTGAAGCAGTGTTGTAGATGTCTTTCTGTCTCTCTCCTTCTCTTTCTCCCTCTTCCCTCTTGATTTCTGGCTGTCTCTACACAATAAATAACGATAATAAAAGAATAAAAAATAAGTAAAGTTTCTTTCTCACATATGCATACATATAGATGTAGATTTTCCTCCTTTTCATGGTTCCATTGTACAGAAGAACCATATTTTCTTTAGCCAAATTCTAAATGATGCCAAGGTAAGCTGTTCTATTTGTGTCTACTTTATTTTACTTTTTCCCCTTCCTTCTTTCCTTCCTTTCTTCTTTCCTTCCTCTTAATCACTTGGTGTCCTCTTTTAACTTGCCCTCTCTTTTAGTCATCTGTTAGTTCTGCACACCTCTCCTCCATCTCCCTTTTTAATCTCTCTCTCTTTTTAAAAGATTTTATTTATTTATGAGAAAGACAGGAGGAGAGAGAAAGAACCAGACATTACTCTGGCACATGTGCTACCAGGGATTGAACTCAGGACCTCATGCTTGAGAGTCCAAAGCTTTACCACTGCACCACCTTCCGAACCACCCTTTTAAATCTTTTTTTTTTTTTTTTTAGAAATAGTTTATTTACTTCTGGCTTTTTTCTTATTTCTTTTTTTTTTTAATTGGGGAATTAATGTTTTACATTCAACAGTAAGTACAATAGTTTGTACATGCATAACATTCCCCAGTTTCCCATATTACAATACAACCCCCACTAGGTCCTCTGAATCTTTCTTGGACCTGTAATCTCCCCACCTACCCACCCCAGAGTCTTTTACTTTGGTGTGATACGCCAATTCCATTTCAGGTTCTACTTCTGTTTTCTTTTCTGATCTTGTTTTTCAACTTCTGCCTGAGAGTGAGATCATCCCATATTCATCCTTCTGTTTCTGACTTATTTTACTCAACATGATTTTTTCAAGGTCCATCCAAGATCTGCTGAAAACGGTGAAGTCACCGTTTTTTACAGCTGAGTAGTATTCTATTGTGTATATATACCACAACTTGCTCAGCCACTCATCTGTTGTTGGACACCTGGGTTGCTTGCAGGTTTTGGCTATTACAAATTGTGCTGCCAAGAACATATGTGTACACAGATCTTTTTGGATGGATATGTTGGGTTTCTTAGGATATATCCTCAGGAGAGGAATTGCAGGATCATAGGGTAGGTCCATTTCTAGCCTTCTGAGAGTTCTCCAGACTGTTCTCCACAGAGGTTGGACCAATTGACATTCCCATCAGCAGTGTAGGAGGGTTCCTTTGACTCCACACCCTCTCCAGCATTTGCTGCTGTTACCTTTTCTGATGTATGACATTTTCACAGGAGTGAAGTGGTATCTCGTTGTTGTCTTTATTTGCATTTCTCTGACAATCAAGAGACTTGGAGCATTTTTTCATGTGTTTCTCGGCCTTTTGGAACTCTTCATGTGTTTCTCGGCCTTTTGGATCTCTTCTGTGGTGAATATTCTGTCCATGTCCTCCCCCCATTTTTGGATGGGGTTATTTGTTGTCTTGTTGTTGAGTTTGGCAAGCACTTTAAATATGTTGGTTATTAAACTCCTGTCTGATGTATGGCATGTAAAGATCTTCTCCCATTCTGTGAGGGGTCTCTTGGTTTGGGTAGTGGTTTCTTTTGCTGTGAAGAAGCTTTTTAATTTGATGTACTCCCATAGGTTTATACTTGCCTTAGTCTTCTTTGTAATTGGATTTGTTTCATTGAAGATGTCTTTGAAATTTATGCGGAAAAGAGTTCTGCCAATATTTTCTTCTAAGTATCTGGTAGTTTGTGGTCTAACATCCAAGTCCTTGATCCACTTGGAAATCTCTTGTTTATCTCTTTCTTGAGTTTCCATTTCTCTGTATGATGCCCTTGTTAGTATCTGCTGGTTTCCCCTGTAGTCTTCTAATCTATAAAATATCTAAAATTTATGACTTCTCCCAAACCATCTGTTGTCCCTTGTCAAAGAGTTAAATACAACTGAGCTTAGCACAACTGCCCCCTTGCCTGGTGTCACCTGGTATTTCCTCACCCTCTGTGCTGTTAATAGTAAATTTCCATTCCTTGTGATGCAACTTCACCCAGGTTTCAATACTGCCTTGCTGTGGGGCATAGCAGGTAACTTAACTTCTTTTTTTTATATTTATTCATTTATTTATTCCCTTTTGTTGCCCTTGTTTTATTGTTGTACTTATTATTGTTGTTGGATATGACAGAGAGAAATGGAGAGAGGAGGACAAGACATAGAGGGGGAGAAAAAGATAGGAATCTGCAAACCTGCTTCATCGCTTGTGAAGCGACTCCCCTGCAGGTGGGGGTGGGGGGCTCGAACCAGAATCCTTGAGCTTTGCGCCACATGCGCTTAACCCACTGTGCTACCTTCTGACTCCCCTCCCCCCTTTTTTCAACTACATTTTTCTCTTCAGTAAAATGAGAATAATGATACCCACCTTTTCGACAGGGTTACACTATGGACTGGTTAAAATGTATTGGACATTAGATACATGGTGAGTTGAACAAAACTTATAGCTGCCATTGTCATTATAGCTTATTTTTTTTCTAGAATTTTCTTTTAAACCAAGATCCTTATTGAATTTGAGTTATGGGAAAGGTACCTGTCTTGTTATATGTACATCCCAGGATCAAGCCACATGGGAGGCACTATGACCCTGGAAGAAGTTCCAGAACTGTTTTCTCTCTCTGTCTGCCTCCCCCCCGCCCCCCCCCCCCATGAAAAATCAGCCTAGAGTGGTGAGAATGCTTATATGCAAGACCACAGCTCTGCACAAATCAGTACATAAATATATAAAATAAAATGAGCTCTATGATAATGTAAAAATTGAATATAACTGTCAACTAGTTGTTGTTAAAATTCGGAGGCTCCAGCTGGGTTAGCTGGCTTCACGGGCGGGTAACAGAGACGACCAGAGACATACGGCTGGGCAGGGAAGCTGTATTTCTTTATTCGGGAACAACGATTCATAAACTAAACCAAACTAATCACCAAACAAAACTCTGCTGTCTCTTTGCGGCGGCGCAAGCACTCTCTCTTACTCTGCAACTCTGGAACTCTCTCTCTGGAACTCTTCAACTCTCCAACTCCGGAACTCTGCAACTTTGGAACTCTCACGGGGTTCCTTGGGGCGTGGCCAAGCAGGTCCGTGAAATTAACAGGACTGATCCAATTCTCTTGGTGGGGGAGAACTAGAACCCAATGTAAAGCATACAACAATTCCCCCTTTTCTTTTTAACTAAATGACTACAGTATCAAGGGTGTGGGGTGAACAGAAACCTATATCATACAGGCATTTTTTTAAAAAAGAAACTGGCACAAACATGGAGAAACATGTAAGCAAGTAACAAGAACCAGTGTGCTGCCAAGGGAAGGCCTGAGGGGGCCATTTTTTTGCCTCTGTGGGCAAAACTTTATCAGCTTAAAAAAACATTTCTTGCCTCTGGGGGGCGTACTTTCTTGCCTCTGGGGGGCGGGGAACGGCCTAGAGTCCCAAAGGCAGCTGGCTGCAATTTACTTACTATGAAACAAAACTTGTTATTAGCATATTTCTAATAGAGAAGGAATTTGAGACTTTTACATATCAACAACCACTAGTGGTTCTCCTATTCCTGGTAACAGTAGACAAAAAATTAATAAGCAAAAAAAAATAGGATAGGAATATGTCATTTTGAAGATCCTTTTGCTAGAAATAGTTTATATGTTTCCAGAGAATAGCTGCTCCTATTTACCCCAAATAGTCCCTAGATTCTGGATATCTCATTTTGAGGTCCAGCAATTGAGTTGAGGGATGCTCTTTGTGGTTTGGTCACTGCCACAAATCTGAAGCCCAGGGCTTTAAGTAAAGACATTCCCAGTTTATTTGAGGGTTCTCATGGATTAGCATGAAGGTGGTTTTCTGATGTCCTCACTCTCAAATTTGTGTACTCTGCTGCCTGTGGAAGGCATGCTGTACTTTGGGCATTTTATAGTCAGCATTCTGAAGTTAATTGGTTTGGTGTCCAATCTCTATGTACTAGTTTCTGGTACCAGTCCCTGCAGGTCATGTATGGAACCATATGGACAAATACTCAAATTTTCCTTGAGTCTCAAAGGATGGACTAAGAGGTGTTTTTTTTCATTGCAGGCAGAGGTAGTGAACTTGCGTGAGGTTCCATAGCATAGTACTAATGGTTATACTTGCTTTTCTTTTTTTTTTTTAATTTTTTATTTAAGAAAGGATTAGTGAACAAAAACATAAGGTAGGAGGGGTACAACTCCACACAATTCCCACCACCCAATCCCCATAACCCACTCCCTCCCATGGTAGCTTTCCCATTCTCTAGCCCTCTGGGAGCATGGACCCAGGGTCGTTGAGGGTTGCAGAAGGTAGAAGGTCTGGCTTCTGTAATTGCTTCCCCGCTGAACATGGGCGTTGACTGGTCGGTCCATACCCCCAGTCTGCCTCTCTCTTTCCCTAGTAAGGTGTGTCTCTGGGGAAGCTGAGCTCCAGGACACATTGGTGGGGTCTTCAATCCAGGGAAGCCTAGCCAGCATCCTGGTGGCATCTGGAACCTGGTGATTGAAAAGAGAGTTAACATATGAAGCCAAACAATTTGTTGAGCAATCATGGACCCAAAGCTTGGAATAGTGGAGAGGAAGTGTTAGGGAGGTACTCACTGCAAACTCTAGTGTACTTCTGCTTTCAGGTATATATTTTGCAGTAGTTTATGGATACATGTGAACATATGCTCTCTCTCACAGAAACTGGTGTATATCTAAGTTATGGGACTTTGTTAGAAAGTGAACTACCTGAGATGAAATTAGAGTGTACTATAAAAGGAAAGGTCTCACCTGAGTAATGAAGCTGAAGGGTTGTCATTCCACACCTGAAGTCTCTGGATACAGTCTGAGGTGAAGCATGTTGAGGTGGCAATCGTTGCTTTGGTTAGGTTGTGATCGGCGGATGCAATATTATTTGGTTTGGATTGGGAGATGCATACGGGAAAGTGGGCCCTATCCAAGGGTTCCAGGACTGGGGGAAGTAGGGGCTCTATAGTGAAGATGTGAGGTTCCTGCTGTCTTAGGGTTCAAAAAGACAATCGATAGTTAATATTATCATCACATTATTTGTTAATTGGGTTAACTTTGAAAAGTCCCTTTGTTATGGTTTGCTGTACAGTACCCAGTATCTTGTATATAGCTGTGCTATTGGATGCTTCTAATCTACTTGGTCTAGGCTTTTGAGAGAGTCCGCATATCAAATACATAGCCTATATATTAAAAAGATTCAGTTTGTCTTTTGAGAAACTTTGAGACATACAATTGATTTTCCCCCTCTCATATTAATTAACTACTGATTTATATGTCTACATTTTGCTAGGAGTGTACATAAACACCATTCCCACCACCAAAGGACTGTGACCCATCCCTCCCGCCCACTCCCACCCCCCACTGGCCCTGGAAGCTACATGTCTACTCCTCACCACAGGGTTTTTACTTTGGTGCCTTACTTACAATTTGATCAGGTCCTGCTTTTAGTTTCCCTTTCAGATCTTCTAAGTCAGCTTCTGTTGATGAGTGGGATCATCCCATACTCATCTTTATCTTTCTGACTTAGTATACTTGCTTTTCATCTCTTGAGCCAGTGCTCCTGTGGTCTCTCCACAGTGATTCTCCCACATTTGGGGTCAAGTCCCTCCTCTGATGCCCATGGAGACATGACTAGTTCAGGGACTGAAATTTCTTTCCTTTAGGGAGAGTCTGTATCTTTTTGCTGCCAGGTCTTCATGCTTGCATGATTCCATCACTCTTGGCAGACTCTCTTTTCCCTCCCTTCTTCCCTCCCTACCTCCCTCCTTTCCTTCCTTTCTCTTTCTTCCTTTCCTTCCTTTTCTTCCTTTCCCTCTCACCTTTCTTTCTCCTTCCCTCCCTCCCCACTTTTTTTCTCTCTCTCTCTCCTCTTTCTTTCTTGCTTTATTATTATTATTTTATGATACCAGGGTTATTGCTGGGGCTTGGTGCCTGCACAATGAGTCCACCACTCCTGGCAGCCATTTTTTTTTAACACGACAGAGAGAAATTGAGAGGGGGGAGAGAGATAGAGATAGATAGGTAGGTAGGTAGATAGATAGATAGATAGATAGATAGATAGATATGACTGCAGCCCTGCTTCACCACTCATGAAGCATCTGCCCTGCAGGTGGTGAGTGAGGCCTTGAACCTGGGTCCTTGCAGTTGGTAATGTGTGCATTTAACCAGGTGCACCACTGCCCAGCTCCCCACCTCCTTTTCTCCAGACAGAGGGTGAGTGACAGAAGAGAAGAGAAAGGTAAGGAGAGAGACACCACAGTGCCACTCCATCACTTGTGAAGCTCCCTGTGTGGTGATTGGGTTTTATTTTATTAGTAGTATTATTTATTTATTGAATAGAGATAGCCAGAAATTGAATTGAGAGGGAAGGGGGTGATAGATAGGGAGAGAGAGACAGAGAGACACTTGCAACACTGCTTCACCACTTGCAAAGCTTTCCCTCTGCAGGTGGGGACCAGGGGTTTGAACTTGGGTCCTTGCACATTGTAATATGTGCACTCAACTAGGTGCTTCACCACCCCACTTCTGATGGCTGGGGTTTTGAACCAGTTTCCTTGTGCTGGCAAAGTTGCATGCTCTAATGGGTGAACCATCTCCTGACTCTGCATCTTTTTAAATACTCTAATCTTCTGTATAGACAATGATTGCATAAACCCTGGGAGTCTTTTATTGCCATGGACAGAAGGATTTGTAAACTCAAGACATCCTGTTGACAAAGTTTGCTCCCACTATTGCTTTGGGACTGGTTGGGTAGTATGATCAAAGCTTCCTTTACAACGGAAGGAAGCTTTGTGAGTAAGAAGTGATTTGCTCAGAGTGTCCCAAAGTTATTCATAGGCTTGGATTTTCCCTTCAAAGCCTGGCCCCTCTCACTCCCTCGTTGGACTTGGCTCAGCCTATGTGGGTTTCATGCTTAGCTTACTTAGCAGATGACTCAGAGGCAGGGCAGCAATGCAGGAAAAACTTGGATGGTCAATGCAAATGCTGAGGGAGGGAGTCCGGTGGTAGCACAGTGGGTTAAGCCAAAGGACCAGCGTAAGGATCCCAGTTCTAGCCCCCGGCTCCCCACCTGCAGGGGAGTCGCTTCACAGGTGGTGAAGCAGGTCTGCAGGTGTCTATCTTTCTCTCCCCCCTCTGTCTTCCCCTCTTCTCTCCATTTCTCTCTGTCCTATCTAACAACAACGACATCAACAACAACAATACTAACTACAACGACAATAAAAAAAACAACAAGGGCAACAAAAGGGGGAAAAAAACAAATGCTGAGAGAGAGAACTTGGCGGTGGGCTGCTCCTTCTTCTCTCAGACCAGATGTCCCCTCTCTGGTGGCAGTTGTGGACAGTTCTGGCCAGGAGGCTCAGGAAAGGCTGTTGCCCTGACCTTGTAATGTGAGCTTCAGAAGCTCTTCTTTCAGGAGGCAAGCTGACTTAGGAAACAGCAGCAGTCCGTGCAGGTGGGAATGCAAACTGTTGCAGCCCCTTTGGAAGACTGTATGGCGAGTCTTTAAACAAATAAAAATGAAAGCATCATATGACCTGGCAATACCACTCTTAAGCATTTATCCGAAGGACACAAATATTTATCCAAAGGGACATATGTACCCTCATATTCATAGCTTCACAAAGAGTGGAAGCAGCCTAAATGCCCATTGACAGATGACTGTCCAAAGCACTTATGGGATATATACTCCACAAAATACTACTCTGCAACCAAGTAAGATGAGACTGTGTCCTTTGGGACAAAATGGATGGAACTGGAGGTGATTATGCTTAGCAAAATAAAGAAAGAAATGAAAAAAAACTACCAGATGATTTCACTCATATGTGGAATCTAGGGAACTGATACAGATGAACTTGCAAAAAAATAAATAGAAGCAAGCATACTATTTTTATGAGAAATTTAATATTGATTTACAAAATTATGAGATAGCAGGGGTGTAATCCTACACTGTTCCCACCACCAGAGTTCTGTTCCCCATTCTCCCTATTGGAAACTGCAGTAGTTCTCCCAGTGCCACAGATATAAGTTGACTATTATCTATCTATCTATCTATCTATCTATCTATCTATCTATCTATCTATCTATCTTATCACTGATTTCTTCTGTGGTCCTGCCTTCTCTTTCTGAGTCACATCTATACCTATTACTACTTCCAAGTACCCTTTTTTTTTTTCCTCTTCTTTCACTGGGTCTTGATGGAATTAGAATTCAGATCTCTCTAGTCATCTTCCCCTAACATATCTTCCCCTCTGGGATATGGATCAAAATTTTTTTGGGGGGTACAAAGGTGGAAGGTCTGGCTTCTGTAATTGCTTCTCCACTGGACATGGTCATTAGGAGGTTGATCCATATCCACAGTCTGCTTCTGTTTTTCCCTATTGGAATAGGGCTCTGAATAAGTGAGGTTCTGGGACACATTGGTGAGGTCTTCTGCCCAGAGAAGTAAGGATGGAATCATAGGAGCATCTGCAACTTGGTGGATGAAAGGCAGTAAGATATAAAGCAGAAAAAAAAATTAATAAATAGGAACCAGAAAGTAAGAACATAGCAGGTGAGAATAGGAACTTTAGGGGGGAAAGAAGCTAAGAAGTCTGTATTAGGTATGTTCCCATGGACTTGTGACTTCAGTAATTTTTGCTTGAGTTTGATAGCTAGTCTGAGTTAGTCTGAATTCTCAGTCCATGGTCACAGCTGGGAACATTCTAGGCTGCACTCATTTCAGGGCTAGTCTTCCTCAAGTGGCAGAGTAGGCTAGCCCAGCCACCCTTCAGAGAGTGGGGCAGTCCCTACCATTGCTGCTCTATAGTGAGGGCAAAGTCCTAGAGAGGCTCTCAAAAGGACTTATGATGATGTTCTTGTTGGAAGTGACCAGTGATGGTAGAGAGTGTTCTAGTAGAACTCTAGGCCCATTGTATGGGGAGTTTAAGGATTCCCTGACTAGGATCCCAGGTGATGTGGCCTGATAGTGACCAAAAAAAGCCACCATTAAGGGAGCCAGTCTCTAGCCCGTTCTAGCTTTTGTAGTCCCTTCTTTATGTGAGGAGCTTAGATTCTCTCCCAGCTGTTAAAGTATTGAGCATCATTGTTGTATCCAAGCTGGTATTTGGTTTAAGGGGTCTGGCCAGGTAGAGTTTTAGTGGTGTCCAAGTTATATTTGAGTTTTACTGCATTTATTTGTTTGATGATTCTAATAAAAGTTGTCGCAGGGACAATAATTAATCCTTTAGTTGGTATATCCTTTTTGCTGGTATATGCCTTGACCAATTGGGGGGTCGGGCAGTAGCGTGGCAGGTTAAGCGCACATAAAATGAAGTGCAAAGACCAGCCTAAGGATCCTGGCTCAAGCCCCTGGCTCCCCACCTGCAGGGGTGTCCCTTTACAGGTGATGAAGCAGGTCTGTAGGCGTCTGTCTTTCTCTCCCCCTCTCTGTCTTCCCCTCCTCTCTCCATTTCTCTCTGTTCTATCCAACAAAAATGACATCAGTAACAACAATAACAATAACCACCACAACAAAAAAAAAATAACAAGGGCAACAAAAGGGAAAAAAATAGCCTCCAGGAGCAGTGTATTTGTGGTGCAGGCACCAAGCCACAGCAGTAACACTAAAGGCAAGAAAAAAAAATTTTTTTAAATATCTCTTGGCCAATTGTATACAGTGTTTTTTCTAAAGATTATCAAGGAGTGACAGTACTATTGATGATGTCAGAAGCAAACTATTCCTACAACTTGTGAGAACTATGGTGGTTACCTTTGGGAGGTGGGAGGGTAGGAACACAGAACTTTGGGGTGGGTGTGATATGGAACTGTACTTTATAATCCTACAATTTTTAACCCACTATAATCACAAATCAAAAATTTTAAAAAGAAAAAGCAGCTGTCCTGCTGTTCTGTAGCCAGATGCCTAAATGCATAGCTTTTCAGACTTCTCTGTGCTTTGCCTGCTTTGAGCTGGTGGCAGCTTCAGATGGGCCATGACCACACTGCTCCTGTCTTCCCTCCCTGGAGCCAGGCAAGGATGCCCTGGGGCCAGCTGGGCTGTGTTTGTCCATGCCATCTGCCTGGCCTCACTCCTTGGGCTGGAGTCTGGGTTTTAGCCAGTGCTTCAGCGGCTCTGCCCAGTGTCTGGGCCTTTCAGGCCTCTCAGTGCACAGGTGTCCTACCAGGCTCCTGTTCCAGCCCTGCTCCTGTTCCACAGTGTGTCACACAGAGAAGGTGGGGAGGCCTGGGCCACCAGTGAGCTCCCTGCTGGCACAGAGCTGCTCACCACAGCCACCTGGTTTCCAGCTTGGTTGTGTGTTTGTTTTTCCTGGGCTTTCTGGTCCCAGTGGCTGCAAGGGGGAAGATCCAGGTTTGGAGGCCACTTGCTAAGATGAGCTCACATTTTTCTTCAGTTCATTCTCTTGTGTTAGAACACAAAGGCCAGTGATGTCTTTTGCAAGTATTTTATCTCCCTAAATAGAAAAAAAAAGCCTTTATAGTGTTATTTTTCACATTTTTATAAAGAGCAATTTTCTTCTCTTTCAGACCAGAGCACTGTTCAGCTCTAGTTTATGGTGGTGCTGGGGACTTAACCTGGGGTATCATAGCCCAGGTGTAAAGATCTTTTGCAGAAGCACTATGCTATCTCTACACTAGTGCTGAGAATGAGTTCCATTAGGTACAACACCATTGAACTACCCTGTGGTGAAAATAGTCCTTGCTAGGTTGTTGTTGTAGTCGCCATGGTTCTCCTCCTTCTCCCTTTCCTCCTCCTCTTCTTCCTACTTCTTGAAAAAAGATGTTTTAGGCCAGGTGGTGGCACACCTGGTTGAGCGCACATGTTACAGTGTGCAAGGATCCAGGTTCGAGCCCCTGGTCCCCACCTACAGGGGGAAAGTTTCACAAGTGGTGAAGCACTGCTGCAGGTGTCTCTCTGTCTCTCTCCCTATCACCCCCTTCCCTCTCAATTTCTGACTGTCTCTATCCAATGAATAAAGATTAAACAAAAAAAGAAAGAAAGAAAGAAGATGTTTTTATTTGAGAGAGAGAGATAACAGGACAATTCTTAGTTCTGGTATTTGGTGATGCTGGGGATTGAACCTGGGATATCCGGTGTGCGACCATGCACTATTTTTTTGACCCCACATTTTAATTTTATTATTTTATTACTGATTTAATATTGACTTAAAATTATATGTCAATAGGAGTACAATTCCACACCATTCCCACCACCAGAGTTCTGAATCCCCAATCCCTACATTGCAAGCCACTGAAGTTCTCCCAATGCTGCAGACTTGGGTTAACCATCATCTCTACAACTGTATATCTACATTTGCATTTATTGGCTCCCTTTTTCTTCCAGGTCCAGTCCTCTCTTCCCCTCCAAACCACACATAACCCTATTACTACAACCAAATGTCCCTCCCTTTTTCATCCCCTCTCTCTGGGTCCTCTTGGAGCTGGAGTTCAGAGCCCTCTTATCTGCTTCCCTCCTGTCACTTTTCCCTGACTGGGAGTATGGATGAAAATTGTTTTTGGAGTACAGAAGGGAGGAGTTTGGGCTTTTGTAATTGCTTATCTGCTGGACATGGGCACTGGTAGGTCAGTCCATACCCCCAACCTGTTTCTATCTTTCTTTAGTGGGGTAGAGCTCTAGATAGGTGAGGTTCCAGGATATAATGGTGAGGTCATCTGCCTAGAGAAGTCAGGGTGGAATCATGGTAGCATCATCAGCTTGATGTCTGGAAGGTGTCAGAACATAAAATGAGACAAAATGGTTAATGAACAGGAACCAAAAAGTAGGAATAGAGCAGATGAGATTAGGGATCTTAGGGTGGAATAAAGCTAGGAAGTCCATTTTAGACATGTTTCTAGGGGCCTATGACTTTGGTAGTTTTTGCTTGAGTTTGATAGCTAGCATGAAGTTGGATAAAAAAATTGTTTGAGAAAATGGTGTCAGAGTAGAGAAAAGGGCTAGAAAATTGGATTAGAGCAGAGAGTAGCTCCCAGCTCCCATTCTTGAAAAAAAAAATTCTATGAATAAAACGAACTATTTATTTCCATCCACCTGATCCAGGGCATATATATAAATCACCAGCACCTGTGTAACCTCTGAGTCCCTATGAGTCTGAGCTCACAGCTCATGGTTATAGCTGGGAACAGTGCAGGCTATACTCACTTCAGTACCAGTCTTTCTTGAGTGGCAAGGCAGGATATCCCTAGCCTCTCTTCAGAGACTGAGGCAGTCCCTACCATTGTTGTTTTATGGTGAAGGCCAAGTCCTGGGAAGACCCACAGAAGGGCTTATGATGATGTTCCTGATGGAAGTGACCAGTGATGGTGTAGAGAGGAATCCATTAGAGCTCTAGGTCCATCATATTTGTGCAGGAGTCCAAGGATTCCCTGACTAGGCTTGCTCCCACTTTTCATCTCAGAAGCATCTCACTGACTATCTCACTCCTGTTTTCTCCTCTTTTTTTTGTTTGTTTTTGTTTCTTCTCTATCCATTGCTTTCTCTTTTTTCCTTTTAAGATAGATAGATAGAGATAGATAGGGAGAGATAGAGAACTCCCACAGCCACCAAAGCTTCCTTCTATTAGGTAAGGGGCTGGACTCTAACTAGGGCTGTGCACATGGCAAAGTAGCACATTGTCCAGGTGAGCTATCTCTTCAACCCCTCATTGCTTCCTTTTAAATTTGCTCAGTGCATTGTTCTTTGTATCACTCTGTGATTTGTAAGTTATGAATTATTTTCAGTGATTAATTGGATAGCTATCTTCCCCATGGGCTGAAAGCACCATGAGAGCAGAGTCTATTTTGCATCATTATTACACATCTATCACCACATTTGGCACAGAGTAAGGCTTTAACACACTTTCATGATCCATTGAAATAATAATTCCTTCCCAAAATATCCTCCACCTCTTGTAATCACTACTCTGACTTAGTCACCCAAGATAGAGAAGCATTCTTAGTACCATACTTCTTCTAAGTTGATATTTTCACCAACCAATATTTCACATAGTTTTGTAAAGTTATCTCTGTACCATCTAGACCACCAAAACCCTACATCATCTCTTGCTTCAAGGGCTGGGCAATAGCACACCAGGCTAAACACACATAGTAGAAAGCACAAGGACCTGCTCAAGGATCCTGGTTTGAGCCTCTGGCTCCGCACCTGTAGGGAAATTGCTTCATGAGCAGTGAAGCAGGTCTGCAGGTGTTTATCTTTATCACCCCTTTCTATCTTCCTCTCTTCTCTCAATTTTTCTCTGTCCTATCAAAGAAAATAGAAAAAAATGGCCTCCAAGATCAGTGGATTCACAGAGCCAGCACCGAGCACCAGTGATAATCTTGGAGCAAAAAAAAAAAAAGAAAAGAAAAAAGAAAGAAAGAAAAGAAGAGAAAAAGAAAATCCACAATAATATCCTAACCATTACTCTGCCTGTGATCTTCTCCCTTCCATTTGAAATTGGCTCCTCCATATCATAAGTCAGAGCAAACACAAAATTATAATATATATTCACACCCATACATAATGTATAAGTTAACACACCCTCCACTAAAATTTCATGCCCACCTCTTGTTACCCAACCTCCATAGTTCTTACAAATTTCAAGACACAGTTTGGTTACCTTTATTTATTTATTTATTTTTGCAAGTTCATTTGTTTGGGCCATCTATATTTTACATATGACTAAAATCATTTTTCACTTAGCATAATAACCTCCATTTTGTTCCAAAGAATGCAATCTCATTTTTTTTAATTATAGTGTTCTTATTGACTATATATCCCATAACTTCTTTATTTAATCATCTGTTTTTGGGCATCTAGGTTGCTTCCATTTTTTGGCAATTGCAAATAATGCAGCTAGAAGTGCATATATCCTTTTGAGTTAGTGTTTTCATGTCCCAAAGGGACCTTTCTAGAAATCAAATCTAGACACTTCATCCATTAGAACCCTTCACTGACTCTTCATTGCCCAAGTTCCTTGGCGCATATCATATAAAGGCCTATTTTGATATTGACCTTATCTGATTCTCACCCCTTATCAAGCTCCTAATAGTTTCCCATGAGCTCCAGGACTGACTCCCTCTCCCTCTCCCTCTCCCTCTCCCTCTCCCTCTCCCTCTCCCTCTCCCTCTCCCTCTCCCTCTCCCTCTCCCTCTCCCTCTCCCTCTCCCTCTCCCTCCCCCTCCCCCTCCCCCTCCCCCTCCCCCTCCCCCTCCCCCTCCCCCTCCCCCTCCCTCTCCCTCTCCCTCTCCCTCTCCCTCTTCCCCTCCCTCCCTCCTCTTTCTCCTCCTCTCCTCTGGGTTATCACTGGAGCTCAGTGCTAGCATTACAGATCCACTGTTCCCAGTGAGGGGAAGACAGAGAGGTGGGGAGTAGGGGCTTGAACCTTGGTCCTTGCTCATGTTTATGTGTGAGTACAACCGCCAGCTGACCCTCTCCAGGACTTTTCTTTCTTGGAATGTCCTTGCCTACCATGTCTTCATCCTATTCTCCATCTCTCCCTATCAAATCTGGGTGACTCCTGTTCATTCCTCCTCAAAGATTCAGTTCCGATTGCTGCCTATTCACTTTGTAGAAGACCTGTCAGCTCCTACTGTCCACTCTTATAAAACCCTGAGTATTTCTTATACTCCCCACATGATGCAGTGCTCAACTGCAGTTCCTGAGGACAGGGACCAATTTTAATTATCTACGAACCCTTATGCTTAAATAAGTGCTTGGCATATAGAATGTCTTTTAAGGAAAAGCATTGAATCAGTTCAGAACATTGAGATTAATAAACTGATGGTAGGGCTTGCTGGTGGTGCACCTGGCAAAGCGAACACATTACCCTGAACAGGGATCTGTGCTTAGTCCCCCATCCGCACCTGCATGAGCACTGAAGCAGTGTAGCAAATGTCTCTCTTTTTTCCTCTCCCTCTTTCTCTCCCCCTTTCTTATAGAGGTCTATCTCTATCCAATAAATAAATAAACAAAACAGTTTTATACTACAACCACAACTACTGACAATAGTAGGTATATTTTGGGGTTCTCTTTAAATGCCAGACACTGTCTCAGGTATTTCACATATATAAAATCTTTCCAGTTTTATTAATAAATAACTGATGTACTACATCACTGTAAGTTTAAGTCATACATCATGATAATTTGATTTATATCACTATCATGAAGTCATTACTATAATGCATTCAGCTAACATTCATTTTCTTATGTAAATACAATAAAGAGGGAAGAAGAAAACAGGAAACAATATTCTCATTGTGACAATAGATTCAACTAACATCCATCTTCTAGATATAGTAATAATAAAAAAAGGAAACAGAAAAAATGTTCTCTTTGTGATGAAAACCCAAGATTCTTCTTTTAACAACATTTCATAGATCATAGTAGTGTGAGCTATAGTCATCATGTTGTATACTATATCTATAGTAATTATTTATCTTGTAACTTGAAACTTGCAGAGAAAGAAAGAGAGAGAGGGAGAGAGAAGGGGGGAAGGGAGAGGGAGAGGGCGAGAGAGAGGCTGTAATTGAAGCATCTATAAATGTGTGACATTACCACTTTTAGGTCAACTTTTTCATTCTTTTTATTTTAGACAGAGTCAGAGGGAGGGATACATCAGTAGTGGAACTTCCCCTAGTGCCATGGCACTTAACACGTGGTGGTGCTGGCACTCCAGCCCAGGCTACATGCTTGGCAAGGCATGCTCCTTTCTGACCTAGTTTGTACCTTTGACCACTTCCTTCCCCTCTTCCCCTGGTAAACGTAGGCCCAATTTCTTTTTCGATGGGCTTGGTTGTTTTGTTTCTTTTAGATACTACATATAAGTGGCGATATCGGTATTGTTCTTTTTCTTTAAAAATTAGTTGTGAGAGAGTTTTGTTTGTTGTTGAGAGAGTTAACCAGAGTAATGTTTGTGTCTGGTTGGACCTGTAGCCTCTGGGGTCTGAGACATGCAAGATGATGCTCTAACAAGCTGTGCTATTTCCCTAGCAGCATTCATCTCTTTCTTTCTGCTTATTTCACTTCACCTAATGCCTTCAAGGTCTATTCATGTTGTTGGAAGTGTTAAAAGTTTCCTCCTTTTTATGACTGAATCCTATTCTATTGCACGCATATACCACAGCTGCTTTATGCATTCATTCATCCATGGATACTTAAATTGTTCCCACCTACACCTATTTTAATGTTGAAATGAATATCTTTATTCATATTTCCTAGATATTTTTGTCATTGCCTTTGGATATATTCTCAGCAGTAGAATTCTAGATTAGATGTCATTTCTATTTTTGATTGTCTGATGAACCACTGCACTATTTTCCATAGTAGCTGTACCCATTTACAATACCATTGACAAACAATACAAGCAGTTCTCTATTAGTTATCATTTGTCTCTATATATGTCATTCTAACAAGCATGAAAAGATATTTTATTGTGCTTTTAACTTGATTTCCCTAATGGATGGAGATGATGAGCATCTTTTCATGTACCCATTAACCTCTTCTCTTTATGGAAATGTCTATCCAGGTTATTTGCCCATTTTGAAAAAAAAATCATCTATTTACTTTTATGAGCAGTGTGACACAGAGGAGGAGAGGAAGGGGGAGGGGAAGGGAGGGGAGGGGAGCGAGAGGGAGAGAGAGAGAGAGAATGAGAACTACCAGAACATTACTCAGCTCTGGTATATGTGGTACTGGGGGTCCAGCCTGGGACCACTTGCATGCAAGTACTGCTCTACCACTGAATGGACCTTCCTGGCCCCATTGTCTACTTTAAAAGAATTTTATTAGTAATCTAATATTGATTTTTGAGCTAACAGGGATATAATTCCACACTGTTCCCACCACCAGAGTCCTGTGACCTCATTCCTAACATTGGAGACTGCAGTAATTCTCCCAAGGATATAGATATGGGCTGACTATTATTTCTATAAATATCTATATTTATATACATCTGCCATTTTTTTTTCCTATGATCCTGCCTTCTCTTCCTTTTATAAGTCACGCCTACACCAATTACTACTTCTAGGAACCTTTCCTTTTTTTTTCTTGTTCTTTCTCTGGGTCTTGATGGAGTTGGAATTCAGAGCCCCCTGGTCATCTTCCCCTAATATTTCTCCCATTCTGGGAATATGGACCAAAAATTTTTGGAGGTACATAAGGTGGGATTTCTGGCTTCTGTAATTTCTTCTCCACATGACATGGGCATTGGCAGGTCGATCCTTAGATCCTTAACCCCATTCTGTTTCTGTCTTTTCCTAGTGGGTTAGGTCTCTGGAGAATTGAGGTTCTGGGACACATTGGTAAAGTCATCTGCCTAGGGAAGTCAGGATGGAATCATAGTAGCATCTGCAACTTGATGGATGAAAGGTGGTAGGATATAAAGCAGGGCAAAAAATTTAATAAACAGGAACCAGAAAGTAGGAATAGAACAGATGAGAATAGGGACTTTAGGGTGGAAAGAAGCTAGGAAGCCTATATTAAGTATGTTCCCAAGGGCTCATGACTTCAGTAGTTTTTGCTTGAGTTTGATAGCTAACATATAGGTGGAATGAAAGTATTATCTGGTAAGATATTGTCAGACTTGAGAGTTTGAAACCTGTCTCAGGGCAGAGAGTAGCTCCCAAATTTGAAGAAAGTATATAAATACAATTCACTGTTTCCAACATCAGTCTGATTCAGGACCCATATATATTCCTGAGTTCTCAGTCCATGTTCACAGCTGGGAACATTCTAGGCTACATTCATTTCAGGACCAGCCTTTTTTCAGTGGCAGAGTAGGATGACCCAGAGTGAGACAGTCTCTATCACTGCTGCTTTATAGTGAGGGAATAGTCCTAGAGAGGCCCACAAAGGGTTTATGGTGATGTTCCTGATGGAAATGATCAGTGAAGTGGACAGAAGGGTCTATTAAAGATGTAGGCCCATCATATCTATATAGGAATCCAAGGGTTCCCTGGCAGTTATATATATTTAAACTATTGAGTTGTATCAATTCTTTATATATTTTGGATATTAACTGCTTATTTGATATATTGTTTGGAAATATTTTTCTTATTTAATATTTCATGTATTTATTATTTTTGGATAGAGACATAGATGAATTGAGAAGGAAGGGAGATACTGTGTTTTCTTCATTGATTATTTTCTTTCTCTTTCACTTATAAGTTGATTACATGTGGTTGGGTTTATTTCTGGGCTTTTGATTCTGTTATATTCATCTTTCTCTTTTTTGCTTTCTAAATTTTTATTGATTTAATTTTTTCTGATTACAATTTCACTTTATTGAGGAAATAATGTTTTACAGAATTTTTGTTTTCACAGGCTACATTTCCACATTTGCCCAATATAGGTTTCAGTATATTTCACCCTCAACCAAACCATCATCTTATTCTATCATAAGGACTTAGATTCCCAACCTCCCCTTTGTAGTTCTATCTTCCCATTTCAGAGTTCCTGAATATGTGTGACATAGTCCATTGAGGATTCACCCTGTATTGTCCTTTGCTTTATTATTATTATTATTATTATTATTATTATTAATTTTTCTTTATTGAGGTATTAATGGTTTACAGCTGACAGTAAAATGCAATAGTTTGTACATGTGTAACATTTCCCAGTTTTCCACATAATAATACAACCCCCACTAGGTCCTCCTTTGCCATTATATTCCAGGACCTGAACTCTCCCCCACCTAACACCAGAGTCTTTAACTTTGGTGAAATACACCAACTCTAGTCCAAGTTCTGCTTAGTGTTTTCCCTTCTGATCTTGTTTTTCAACTTCTGTCTATGAATGAGATCATCCCATATTCATCCTTTTGTTTCTGACTTATCTCATTTAACATGATTTCTTCAAGCTCCATCCAAGATGGGGTAAAGAAGGTGAAATCACCGTTTTTAATAGCTGAGCAGTATTTCATTGTGTGAATATACCACAGCTTATTCAGCCACTCATCTATTGTTGGACACCTTGGTTGCTTCCAGGTTTTGGCTATTACAAATTGTGCTGCTCTGAACATAGGTATACACAGATCTTTTTGGATGGGTGTGTTTGGTTCCTTAGGACATATCCCCAGGAGAGGAATTGCAGCATCTCTTTTCATGCCAGCATCACAGTACTTTTATGACTGTAGCTTGATAGTATAATTGGCATCAAGAGTGTGAAACCTTCTGTCTCATTGTTTTTTTTTTTCTCTTTTGCTATTTGGGGTCTTTTCTAGTTCATATACATTTTCAAAGTATCATTACTTTTGTAAAGAAAAAAATCTCAGTGGAATCTTGGAAGATATTGTATTGAATCTATATATAGATTTTGGTAGTATGACACTTAAACAATTGTTCTAATCCATGAACATAGTATACCTTTCCATGTATTTGTGACTTCTTCAGATTCTTTCATCAGTGTCTTATAGTTTTAAGAGTGGAGCTCTCTCAGTTCTTAAGTTAAATTTATTCCTAAGTGTTTTATATTATATCATGCCATTATAGTTTTTGCATATATGAAGTCTTTGTACTTTACAACCACCTATAATGTATATTACTATACTCATTTTGTAGATGAAGACATTGAGGCACAGTGAGATCAATTTATTTTGTCTACAACTATACAGAAGATAAACAACAGAACTACAATTGGAGCCCCTGCAAACTGCTTCAGAGCACAGGTTAATATTCCCATCACTGTACTACTCACCCAGTAACAGGGATAACATGCATTTTAAGAACTTTAAGATCTATACATCTAACTCTGTGTTACTTGTTGAGTCCAGTAAAAGCTCTGTTCTTGGATTTATCCTTGGTCTTCAAAGTGACTAACAGTGCAGTGGGTCTTTCTAGACATTTCTATGAGGAATGGGTTATTGTCAGGGAATTTATCTTATGCTGTATTCATGAAGACTATAAAATTAAAGATCACAGAAAGAAGACTAAATCAGAGCTACTTAGTTTAATGTCACAAAAGACTTGTCTTAATCATCTGGTCTTCCGACTAATACGCTGTTCAGTGAGGATGAGAACACATTCAAATTTGGCCAGCATTACTATCCCCAGAACATTGCTTGGCAGGAGAAAGGGTGAGGGAGATAAAGAGCAGAGAGGATTATAGCACCATTGTAAATAGAGGCTACTGAGAAGAAAAGGCTGGGGTCACTAGACAAATAACTTCATTTACATCACAGTTTTTACATAGGCAGGTAACCTAGGAAAATGAACAGAAAATGTGAATGCTGGTGTTCTGCCTACTTGGCTTTTCCCAACAATTGGGAAAAATTCATAGGGGGTGGGGATAGGGAGTGATACACACATGTGTCTTAGTCTGGGGTATGGTGACTTGAAGTCTGGGCCTTCAAGGCAGCAGGGTTTGTGAGCTAGCCATTGGTTAGGGCCTGAAACTTGAAAATGTTTGCTCAGTAGCTGTGGTAGAGTAAAAGTTCAGTAAGAAAAAGTGGACAGTTTGCAAAATAAGTCTAGAGGCTTTGGTGGAAGAATATTGGTACACTGGTGATAGAATATATGTTTTGTATTTAGAGTTTTAAAGATTTAAAAACATTATACAATATTTAAGATAGTGTCTATCATCAGACATGCCATTATTTTTGTAGCAATTTATATTTGCATGAAGGAGGATAAATGAAGCCTATAAGTCAATCTAATTTCAGCTTGGAGTAGATTTTTTCAGCATAAGAATTGCAAATGTCTTTATGCTTTTACAGCTTTTTGAATTTCAGAATTGTTGCAGATGAGAGATTATGTGTCATTTGGCATCCTTTATATTAGACAGAAGCTCTGTGAATATAGGGAATGTACTGTCATAGTGCCTAGCTTGGTGCACGTATGCAGTAGATGTACATTAAAATTCACTTTTTGGTTAACAAAAAGAGGATATACACCAGTGACATTCTTTTGGTAAGCAACTAGCATTTATTGATTTTTTTTCTATTTCTCTAACTTGAAAATTGTTTTCAAATACGTTGGAGTGCCCCAGAATTTATAGTCCAGATTAACACTGCTTTGATGCAGCATACATTAGAAAGTAGTAAATAAAGTAAAAGCAGTTGGACTGTGTGTTTTTGGGGGGTAGACTTCTTTGTGCAAGTATCTTAAAGTTTTGTAGCTCAGGAACTATAATATGCATAAAATTGATTTGTTTAACAATCTTGTTTAACAATGTTACCTGCCTATGTAAAAACTGTGATGTAAATGAAGTTATTTGTCTAGTGACCCCAGCCTTTTCTTCTCAATGGCCTCTATTTACAATGGTGTTATAATCCTCTCTGCTCTTTATCTCCCTCCCCCTTTCTCCTGCCAAGCAATGTTCTGGGGATAGTAATGCTGGCCAAATTTGAATGTGTTCTCATCCTCATTGAACAGGGTATCAGTCTGAAGACCAGATGATTAAGACTAGGATAGTTGAACATCTGAGAAGGGTGATTGTGTCTTAACTACTTATTTCAACCACAAGCCTAAAATGACTAAGTGATGTACTGAAAATATTAGAGATATTGCTACCAGTAGGGGTGGAAGAAAAGATGAGGGGATGACCCCCTCATCACTCTCAGTTCTTAAGTTAACTTTATTCCTAAGTGTTGAGAGGTCATTCACCTCAGCACACCTGGCCCATTCTTCACAGAGGGCTGAGTCTTATCTGGGACCTCCCAGTGGGAATTTGCCAGAGGAAAGACAAGAAAGTGTGATTTGAAATGGGAGCCACAAAAATAAATAAATAAACAGATATAAAGGTTGAAGTGATTGGATTGTAATGCTATAAAACCTGACGAGAGTGATTATTAAATATGTATCTATAGTCAGACTTCTATAGCCAGTAAAACATGAGTGCCTGTCATATGGCTGGGTTTTTATTTTATTTTATTTTTTTTGCTATTTATTTTTTTTAATTTCTTTATTGGGGAATTAATGTTTTACATTCAACAGTAAGTACAATAGTTTCTACATGCATAAAATGTCCCAGTTTTCCATATAACAATACAACCCCCACTAGGTCCTTATCCTTTTTGGACCTGTGACTCCCCCCCCCCCCCCCCACAAACCCCAGAGTCTTTTACTTTGGTGCAATACGCCAACTCCAGTTCAGGTTCTATTGTGTTTTCTCTTCTGATCTTGTTTTTCAACTTCTGCCTGAGAGTAAGATCATCCCATATTCATCCTTCTGTTTCTGACTTATTTCACTCAACATGATTTTTTCAAGGTCCATCCAAGATCGGCTGAAAATGGTGAAGTCACCATTTTTTTTTACAGCTGAGTAGTATTCCATTGTATATATATACCACAACTTGCTCAGCTACTCATCTGTTGTTGGACACCTGGGTTGCTTGCAGGTTTTGGCTATTACAAATTGTGCTGCTAAGAACATATGTGTACACAGATCATTTTGGATAGGTGTGTTGGGTTCCTTAGGATATATCCCCAGGAGAGGAATTGCAAGATCATAAGGTAGACTCATTTCTAGCCTTCTGAGAGTTCTCCGGCTGTTTTTTTTTTTTTTTTAATATATTGTATTTTATTGGATAGAGACAGAAAAAAATCAAGAGAGGAGGGAGAGAGAGAGAGAGATTGAGAGATAGGTAGAGAGAGAGAGAACAAGAGACTGAGACGGAGATCTGCAGCCCTGCTTCACCATTTGTGAAACTTTCCTCTTTAGTTCAACCCACATCCTTGTGCATTATAACAGGTCTCTACTAAGTGTGCCACCACCTAGCCTCTGGCTATTACATATACATACATATATATTTGCCTCCAGGGTTATTGCTGGGGCTCAGTGCCTGCACCATGAATCCACTGCTCCTGGAGGCCATTTTTTTCTCCCTTTTGTTGCCCTTGTTGTGGTTATTATTGTTATTGTTGATGTCATTCGTTGTTGGATAGGACAGAGAAATGGAGAAAGGAGGGAAAGACAGAGGGGGAGAGAACGATAGACACCTGCAGACCTGCTTCACTGCCTATGAAGCGACTCCCCTGCAGGTGGGGAGCCGGAGGCTCGAACCGGAATCCTTACACCAGTCCTTGCGCTTGACGCCATGTACGCGTAACCTGCTGCACTACCGCCTGACCCCCTGGCTGTTATATTTTAAAGGAGATTGAAACAGCAGTGAAAGAGTTAAAACAAACCATTGCCATTATCAATGTGGTGATTTTGAGTCACAGGAAGAGATCATCAGAAAGATTCATGGTTGTCTCCATTCTCAGAAGGTATTTGAGATCACTATTATTATTTTTTTCATAGAGACAGAAATGGAGAGGGTTAGGGCAAAGAGAGGCAGAGAGACACCTGCAGCACTGCTTCACCTGCGGCACTGCTTCACAGCTCATGAAGCTTCCCCTCTCCCTGAAGTTGGGAACCAGAGAGTTGACCCTGGGTCCTTCCATGTGTTAACATATGTTTTCTACTGGGTGCTCCACTGCCCAACCCCATTAAGATCACTTTTAACTATCTTGTCTTATCCTAAATGTGGGAATAAAGATGAGAGTGCTTTGAGATTGTGGAGTGTGAGATTGGTATGGGGCGTTTCCCTGTGCCTCACCACCTGAAGGTGGCATCCAGGGAAGCAAGACACACTTCTTGTCCATGTTGGCCGCTGTGACAGCAGAAGGTAGGATGATGCTCTGTTAGGCATGAACTCTGCTGTGCATTTCAAATGGCTTATTTTTAATCTGGTCAGAAAAGGAAGGGAATAGAATAAGTCAGCATTTCCTACCAGCTGGCTCAGTGTCTCATGGTAGTAAATTCTCTTATCTCAGACTCTCTTGAGACCTGCTGGCTGTTTTGATTTAGGAATCTGGTAATTCCTCCTAGCCTTAGATTCCCGCTTCTGAGTTGATACTCAGATTCAAAGGTAGTATGGTTTGAAGAAGCTTTACCCAAGTTGGCAGTGCACCTTAAGGCTAACTTGTCAGCCTTGTTCCTGATGTCCACTGGATTTAGCTGGGAAAACTTCCTCCTGATGTTCATAATTAGGTCCTCTTAGCCTAGGACTCTGACCTATATTAGTAAAAGGGCTCTCTGCAGATACAGTCTATTCATTTGCCTTCATGTGGATGGAACAAACCTACTTATGTGACCATGATTTGACTCTTGATTTTTTTTATCTTTATTGGATAGAGACAGCTAGAAATTGAGAGGGTAGGGGAGATAGAGAGGGAGAGAGACAGAGAGACACCTGCAGCCCTGCTTCACCACTTGCAAAGCTTTCCCCCTGCAGGTGGGGACCGGGGGCTCGAACCTGGGTCCTTGAGCACTGTCACCTGTGTGCTCAACCAGGTGCGCCACCACCCGGCCCCTGACTCTTGATATATATATATTTTTAATATTTTATTTTATTTATTTATTCCCTTTTGTTGCCCTTGTTGTTTTATTGTTGTAGTTATTATTGTTGTTGTCGTCGTTGTTGGATAGGACAGAGAGAAATGGAGAGAGGAGGGGAAGACAGAGAGGGGGAGAGAAAGATAGACACCTGTAGACCTGCTTTACCACCTGTGAAGCGACTCCCCTGCAGGTGGGGAGCCGGGGTTCGAACCGGGATCCTTATGCTCGTCCTTGTGCTTTGCGCCACCTGCGCTTAACCCGCTGCGCTATAGCCCGACTCCCTGACTCTTGATATTTTTAAAAGATTTATTTATTGAGAGAGAGAGAAAGAGAGAGAGAGAGAGAGAGAGAGAAAGAGAGAGAGAGAAAGAGTAAGAAAAAAAAAAGAGCATGATTCTACCATATGAAATTGAAATGCAGGACCTCACACTTGTAAGTCCAGTGTTCTGTGCCACAGCTACTTACCATTGATATATCTTGTTTGTTTGTTTGTTTGTTTTTTAAGAGAGAAGACCAGTAGCCAAGCTGGTCTCTCTCCACAGGGCTGTTGGATGGTTGTTTCCTAATGAAATTCTATTTTAAGGCTCTGGGGCTTTGTGGACTGGGTGCCTGTCTAAAACACTAGCAGGGTTTGAGGCAGTGAAGTTTGTGTGAAGAACTAGGAAGAGCTCTCCCTGAGGTGATTCTGCAAACAGACAAGTGTTTTTTCTGTTAGGAGAGTTGAGGATGAAAGCTCTACTGGTTGGTGATTGGTTTCTGATAGTTTGGTGAACTCACTGTAGACTACCTGTGTCCTGATAGCCATGGTTTGGGTGAGTGCTTCTCTATACAAACACACACACACACACACACACACACACACACACACACACACACACACACACACACACACACACACACACCTTCTCTCCCATGAGGCTGTGGCCCGAGTTCCTTCTGTCCCCTCTTGCCTTATTAATAGATTCTAGAGCAGATTGAAATGTAACTGTTGAGTTGGCTTCTTTTTTTTTTTTTTTTTTGATTTTACTTATTAATGAGAAAGATAGGAGAGTTGGCTTCTTGCTTGTAGCACCCCCAAGAATGTAAAGGGTAGGGAGTCAGGCGGTAATGCAGCAGGCTAAACGCAGGTGGTGTGAAGCGCAAGGACCGACGTAAGGATCCTGGTTCAAGGCCCTTGCTCCCCACCTGCAGGGAATCGCTTTACAAGTGGTAAAGCAGGTCTGCAGGTGTCTATCTTTCTCTCCCACTCTGTTTTCCCTTCCTCTCTCCATTTCTCTCTGTCCTATCCAACAACGACGACTTCACTAACAACAACAACAATAACTACAACAATAAAACAACAAGGGCAAAAAAAAGGGAATAAATAAGCATTTAAAAAATAATATAAAACGTCAGTGAGATAAAGGTCATTTCTGACACGTGTTTAGATCAGGTTAAACAAGCCATCATGAATATGGTTCATATAGCACCTGAGTAGTTGTATCAACTCCTTGGCGTAGTCTCATTGTAAGATCATGAGTTCCTTGAAGGCAGGAGCTATGACCATTTTCCCCCTGTAGCATGCTGCCATGAGCCCTGCAGGTGTTCAGTAAATATTAATTTAATTAATCAACTGCCACAGCACAGATGCACACATTTCCATGCCTTGTGCTTTTATTCAGCTGCCAATGTAGTCTGTGCATTCAGTTCTGCTTACAAGAGCCTGGACCCTCACCCTCTGTGTCTGCATGGGTATTCTAGGCACCTTGTGGTGCCTAGAACTCTGAGCCAAATGCACTCTGCAAAGTGTGAGGCCTCCTAGTCCTCATGCTCATGGCCTATGTAATGCACACACCCAGCTTTGAGGGGCTTTGCCATCCTTCTTTTCTCTCCCACCTACTATGATTCCCATGCCTCCAAGGGCCTAAGGAGAACAAGGTCCACTCCTTGCTCTACTTCTAGGGCAAGGTTTTTAATTACTGTGTAGGCTTTGTTCTGATGTTGAGATCAGGCTTCTTTGTTTAGGGAGAAGGGAATTCCAGCCATCCTGATGCATTATAATCAAGTTACTCAGCACAAGTTAGGTCTAACAGTTCTCTGCTTTCATTCTGATCACAGCAGGTGATACGGGAACACAGCAGCTCCTGTTTCACTAGGTGCTTTGGGCTGGGTTTGCAACAGTGCTTTCCAGTGGTGGTTTTCAGTCTTTGAAGAACCATGAAACCATTAAACTTTTCTGTTTTTGAAACCATTAAACTTTTATCTCAAATCCACAGCCTGCCTACCTTATACATAAAATGTAGAGTGTATTTTAAAAAAAAAAAAAAAATCTTGACCTCAAGTGCCTGACCACAATGTATATTTAATAAGTAGCAGATACATAGTTAAACCTTTAATATTAAAAGAAACTTTTCAAAAGAATGAGAACACTTGGACTCCAAAATGGAGAGAGTAGACGAGTCTGTTGAAGCTGCTCATCATTTCACAATGCTGGATATATACATGGGAACCTCTGAGCTCTCAGAAGTGATCATTTCATATTGTCAGGGGCTAGAGCATCTTGGCAAGTCTGTAAGTTAGGTAGGTGATCGTGCTGTCTCAATACCAGTGTCACAAGAGAACTAGAAGACACACTTTTCTTGTCTTGACTCCTACAGTTGGGGAAAACTTTCAGTTATGAGTGCAGCATAGTGCTTGGAAAATATTTGTGGAATGAATGGATGATTCACAGAACAGCAAATTTAGCTCTCATTTTCTATCCCAGGAAGAGTGACAGGTATCTTAGCCAAAGGGCAAAGACTGTGACTCATAAATAGATTGTCAGTTCCCAAAGATGTACAGCCACTGCACCCTGCAGTCACTGCCTGCCCTGCATTGGTGAGCTTTGAGTGTGTGTTTGTAATGTAAGGCCCAAGAGACATGCATAGAGTTGTCAGCATTTGGCGGGCTAAACAGCTACTTCTGGTCATAGGCAAACACTTGTTCAGGGAGTATTTGCTGATAAGGGTGTCTGCATGCCGTGGGCGTAGCAAACTGTGGAGGGCACAAAGAAAGATAAGGAAGGGGTACAGGCCAGTGCTGCCAGGCCCAGATAATGGGGTGGGGGCTTAGGAGGAGTTATTTCAGTAGGCAGCCCCTGGCTCATTTGGGTATGAATTACTTTGGCTCTTTTATTTCCTAGTATGTTGAGTGTCTGCCCATCAATCTCTCTTTTTATTTTATAATTTTTTTCATTTTTTTTAATTTTAGGTGTGTGTGTGGGGGGGAGAAGAGACACTGTAGCACTATGCCATCATCCATGGGGCTTCCCCGATACAGTAATACTCCTGGCTCGTGGTGGTGCTCAAACTTGGGTCTTTGTGCACCATAAGGAATGTGCTCTACTGGATGAGTCATCTCGCAGCCCCTGACTCTCTTTTATTTTTAAAATCTTACTAGTAATTTAATATTGATCTACAAAATTACATGTCAACAGGGGTATAATTCCATATCATTCCCACCACCAGAGTTCTGAATCCCCAATCCCTACATTGCAAACCAACACAGTTCTCCCAAGGTTGCAGACTTGAGTTAACTATCATCTCTACAACTATCTATCTACATTTCTACATAATTTTCCTCTTTTTCTTTCAGGTCCTGTCCTCCTCTCTTCCCCTCCAAGCCACACATAACCCTATTCCTACATCCAAATATCTCTTCCCTTTTCATCCACTCTTTCTGGGTCCTGTGAGAGCTGGAGTTCAGAGCCCTCTTGTCCTCTTCCCTCTTGTCACTTCTCCCCCACTGTGAGCATGGATCAGAATTGTTTTTGGGGTGCAGAAGGGAGGAGTTCTGGTTTCTGTAATTGCTTGTCTACTGGAAATGGGCACTGGCAGGTCAATCCATACCCCTAGCCTGTTTCTATGTTTCCTTAGTGGGGTAGAGCTCTGGAGAGGTGAGGTTCCAGGACACATTGGTGAGGTTATCTGCCCAGAGAAGTCAGGATGGAGTCACCATAATTTGCAGCTTGGCTGACTCTCTTTTGAATAAGGGAATATCTGTGTGGAGAGAGCAGTATTTCAAGGACTTGGGACTTTGGGTTTTCATTTGTGGTTGGGTTAGTGGCATGAAATGCCCCTAGTCTTTAAGGGACAACAGCCCTCATGTCAGAGCAGCATGCTGTGGTCACAAAGGAAGCAGGTGTCAGATAATTTTCTAAACCCTGAGGTCTTAGATGGATTGAGGTCTGGATTGAGGTTTAGATATATTTTGGAAGTGTTTGCCTGTTAGAAATAGGATGGGATGTGGTGAAGGAGAATAGTAGGTCTGACTCTTATACACAGGAGGTGTTTATAGGAGCCCTGGAAGTTGTGCTTCTCTTTGGTTCAAGCCCTGCTAAATGTCAACATTGAACAGATTTGACATTTGTCATCAGTGGCAGTTCAACCAAATGTTATGCTGTCTGACCAGTGTCAGATGGACATAGGTCTCACTCCTGCTTGTTTCTCATGGCTGTGGGACCTGGGGCATGTTTCTTTATTTCTGCAAGCTTTGTTGCCTCATTTATGAGACAAAGAAAGTAGAAATCACTCAGAATTTAAATCACTCAGAAGTGCATTGATAATGAAATGATCTGTGTGAACCAGCCCCAGAACACAGGGCCTCCCATATATTTAGCTGCTCAACTACTCAACTAAGTATGATAGTTGTTTTCATGATCTCATACTGTGCTCTCTGATGGCATCCTACGAATGTCAGTTGCTGATGATATAGACACCCCTGTGTTAGGACTTGATCCCTTCACATGTAAATAGCTAGTAGTCTGGCTGTCTGAATTGTGGCAAAGATGGGAATGGCTGAGAACAGTTCCTAACTGAAGGCATTCATTCATTCACTGGTAATGAAAGGTAATATAGGATGGTCTAGGATAGGGTGTGGGGGTTAGCGGCATTGGAGGAGTGGTTTGGATCAAGGTGCATGAGTTAATGGTAAAAGGAGGAGGTTGCTGTTGATCTTCTCTGAGCCTGCTGATAAACAGCAGTGTGGAGGGGAGACAGTAAGCTGCTGAGCCCGATGGTGATCCTCTCTTCATAAACTTGCTCTTCTATCAGATCCAGGCTGGGCTGGCGTGGCAGATAATAGCCTTTGTCCAGAAAATGCAACTGCCAACCGAGCCTAAAACTAGGACTAACACTTGACAGCATGTCTCTCCCAGCCTGAAAAGCTAGCATTGTGTTAGAAAAAAAAGGTGTTGTGATGGTCTGTGACCAAATAGAAAAGAGGAAGTCAGGCAGTTGCAGCTTTGCTTGTTGTAAAGAATTGTGGCAAACTTTCGACTCCCCTTTGTTGGAGAGACAGAGGTGGGGCCATGTGACACATTTTGAGTGACACTAGTATGACTTTTTTGGCACCTTTCCCTGGAATATCTTTTCTCTAGATGTTTCTTGGACATCATGGGAGAGGTATCTTCTCTGTATCTGCTCTTGGCACCACAAAGGCATCCAGCAGTGCAGATGCTTTCATCAGAAATTTGTCCACTGGGGCTGTATTGTTAAATGGGAAACTGGGGAATGTTATGCATGTACAAACTATTGTATTTACTGTTGAATGTAAAACATTAATTCCCCAATAAAGAAAAAAAAAAGTTAAAAAAAAGAAAAAGAAAAGGAAGAGATTATCAAAGGAATCCAGATTAGAAATCATAAAGTTAAATTATTATTTGAGGATGATATGCTGTCATACCTAGAGGACCCCCCCCCCAAAAAAAAAAGAAATTTGTCCACTGGAACTTAGAAATCTACCAGACACTGATGAAGGGCAAAATGACCAGTATGAGTAGATACCCTGTGCCTCCTGATTAAAAAGACATTTAGCTACTGTGTGTCTCCAGCTTGTGAGTGCCACGAACAGTGAAGTGAATCGTTGCTGTTTGATTGCTGGAGAAACTGAGGCACTTAGAAGGAGGGCTAACAATCCCTTGTGGGAGCAGTCATAGATCTTATGTAGTGTTAACGGTTCTAGTATATCCAGGGCTGTTCCCACAGGCCCGTGTGTGTGTGTGTGTGTGTGTGTGTGTGTGTGTGTGTGTGTGTGTGTGTGTTTTAATGAGGGAGAGAGTGATATGGATAGAAAGACACAGAGAGAAAGAACAGAGCACTTCTCAGGTCTTATGGTGATGCTGGAGATTGAACCTGGCATCTTAGAACCTCAAGCATGAGAGTCTTTTGCAGAACCACTATGCTGTCCCTGCTGTCTCCCCAAGCTCCTTGTTAAAGACCCCTGATACTTCATTATCCAAACAGCAATGAGTTTTTTGGGATAGAGATGGAGAGAAATTGAAAGGAAAGCAAGAGTTAGGGAAAAAGAGCAAGAAAGAGAGCGAGAGACTTAACAACACTGTTTAACCATTCATGAAGCTTCCCCCCCTTCAGGTGAGGACAGGAGGCTCAAATCTGGGTCTTTGAACAATTTAACATGCGTTCTACTAGGTGTGCTATTGCCCAACCCATTAAGCTGTTTTTTTTTTTTTCCCATGTAAAGACAGATGACTCAAAAAAGAAAAGAAAAAAGAAAAAACAGAATTTAAGTCAGTGGCCTAAGGCTACACAGGTAATAAGCAACTAAGTCCAAAGTCATCTCTCCTTCCCTTCTAATACAGGATGGCCTTAACCATTACCCCATACTGCCTTAGTTACTGCCCCAGATTGAAGTCATCTTAGACTCCTCTTTCTGCCTCCATACCCCCTTCATGGCAAGCACTGTTTCTTTTTCCTCAAACCCTGGCTGAATGGAGGAGGCATTTGGCTACCAGGGACTACAGAATGTGAAGGCACAGCAAGCTTTTTGGAGTTGCTCTCAGACTATTTTAGCAGTGACTACTGTACCTTTGAGTTCACTGTCCTGACCACATGAACGTTTTCCCAGAAATGGCCCACACTGATGGCTCTTGCTGTCCTTCACCCTGGCCAAGCTATCTGGAGCCAGCTGCCCCACTAGGTAAAGAGAGAGGCAGGCTGGGAGTATGGATTGATTTGCCAATGCCCATGTTCAGCAGGGAAGTAATTACAGAAGCCAGACCTTCCACCTTCTGCACCCCATAATGACCCTGGGTCCATGGTCCCAGAGGGATAAAGAATAGGAACGCTGTCAGGGGAGGGGATGGGATACAGAGTTTTGGTGGTGGGAATTATGTGGAGTTGTACCCCTCTTATCCTATGGTTTTTGTCAGTGTTTCCTTTTTTTTTTTTTTTTAAGATTTTATTTATTTATTAGAAAGATAGGAGGAGAGAAAGAGAAAGAACCAGACATCACTCTAGCACATGTGCTGCCAGGGATCAAACTCAGGACCTCATGCTTGAGAGTCCAAAGCTTTATTACTGTGCCACCTCCCGGACCACAGTGTTTCCTTTTTATAAATAAAAATTAATTAAAAAAAAAAAAGAGGAATGTAGTAGCCTAAGAGTGTGATGTGCCGGCCACTTGGGAACTTCTGGGTAGCCCCATTACAGTCCTCAGAACTGGGGGCACCCTAGCCCCTGGTGCTTTCAGATGATAACATTTGCCGCTCTCTCTAACAGATAGAAAGAAGGAGGGTGTTATCAAATGGCAGCACCTTGGAAATCCTTCTGCAAGAACCCTCTTCTGGTTCTACACGCTGAGGCTCCCTCTTTCCTGTAAATATATGTGTGCTGTACTAGAAGAACCCTATAAAAATAGAAAGGTGGGATTAAAAGAGGGAAGTGGAGGATTCAACTTAACCATTTCCCTCTTGTCTGTCCAGGGAGAATCACCCCGCCTTGCGTCTCCATTTTCTCTGTGTTTGTGCTGATTTACTGGGGGAAAAGGTGCTTGGAGATCCCAGTGGAAATGTGTGTCTGTTGCCGGTTAGAGACTGGCATGTTTGTGTCTTGAAATCTCAGGGTCAGATTAAACTTTGACCCTAACGGACCTCTTTGGCCTCTCAGTGCAGATCATCTTTCTTCCTGTCTCCTTTCTGCTGTTCTTGTGGTGTAGCCTGGTGTTGTGCTGGATGGGGAAGGATCCTCTTGGATGATGTCAGAAGTGTTTACAAGCTGCCTGTTCCTTTGATCTCCAAATTCCTTCCAGCAGAGGCCTGGCTGGGTCAGGTGGGGCTGTGATCACAGGGGTGATGGGCAGGGGCTCCCCAGACTGTCTAGATATGAATCCTGACTCTATCACTAAGAGGCTGTTAGAATGAAGCAAATCTCTGAACCCTCTAAGTCTTGGTTTCATCACCTATAAAATAGGGACAGTGAGAGTAGCTGCCTCACAGGGTTGTTCTGAGGACTCGATGCTGTGGTGTTTGTAAAGTCGAGTGTCCTTCACAAAGGTACATTCTCAATAAATATTTGATGAGAACAGCTAAATAGCTAGAGAAATGCACTCTCTGCCACCCAGGTGAGAAAATTAAAGTTTGGGAAGTATCACTAGAAAAAGTGTGTGTGTTGGGCGGGGGTGGGGGGGCTGTTGAAGATACATGTTACAATGCACAAGCACCTGGGTTCAAGTCCACATTTGCCACCTGCAGGCAGAAAGCTTTGTGATCACTGCTCCAGGTTCTCTTTGTCTTTCTCCCTCACTGTCTCCTCCTTCTCTCTCCATTTGTCTCTGTTTCTGTACAATATATCAAAAATTAAGAAAACATTTTGGACAAAGAAAGAAGGAAGCATTTTCCCTAGCTGTTTAAAACATTACATGCCTGACTATAACTCTTGAGGTCAAAGACCTTGTCTCTATGAGCACATACATAGGACCTATTCAGGATTATGGAGCTAATTACACTGCTGTTCATAACAACACACTCTCTAATTTTTTTTTAAGTTAGCAGTAGGCAAAATGGATAAACGTCTAGTAATATGTTAATATTAATTTACAAAATTTTGAGCTAACAGGGCTATAATTTCACACCGTTCCCACCACCAGAGTTCTGTGTCTCTACTCACTCCCCTGGAAACTGCAGTAGTTCTCTCAAAGTCACAGATATTGGTTGACTATTATTTCTGTAACTATCTACATTTATATATTTGCCTTCTCTTCCTTCTAAGTCACATCTATACCTGTTACTACTTCTGAATGTCCTTCCTTTTTTTCTCCTTTTTCTTCCTTCCTTCCTACTTTTCTTTCTTTCTTTCTTTCTTTCTTTCTTTCTTTCTTTCTTTCTTTCTTTCTTTCTTTTCTCTCTCTGAGTCCTAAGGGAATTGGAGTCCAGAGCCCTCTGCTCATCTTCCCCTAACACTGATCCTTCTTTGGAGGTATGGGCCAGCATTCTTTTGGGGGTGCAGAAATTCCACACCATTCCCACCACCAGAGTTCTGAATCCCCAGTCCCTACAATACAAACCAGCATGGTTTTCCCAAGGTTGCAGACTCGAGTTAACTATCATCTCTACACCTATCTGTCTACATTTGTATGTAATTGCCCCCTTTTTCTTCAAGGTCATGTCTTCTCTTCCCCTTCAAGCCACACATAACCCTATTACTACATCTAAATAACTCTTCACTTTCCGTCCTCTCTCTCTGGGTCTGGAGCTGGAGTTCAGAGCCCTCTTATCCTCTCCCCTTCTATCACTTCTCCCCCACTGTGAGCATGGATCAAAATTGTTTTTGGGGTGCAGAAGGGAGGAGTTCTGGTTTCTGTAATTGCTTGTCTTCTGGACATGGGCACTGGCAGGTCAATCCATACCCCTAGCCTGTTTCTATGTTTCCTTAGTGGGGTAGAGCTCTGGAGAGGTGAGGTTCCAGGACACATTGGTTAGGTTGTTTTCCCAGGGAAGTCAAGGTAGAATCATGGTAGTGTCTTTGACTTGATGTCTGGAAGGTGGCAGGACATAAAAATGAGACAAAATGGTTAATGAACAGGAACCAAAAATTAGGAACAAAGCAGATGAGATTAGGGATCTTAGGGTAGAAGGAAGCTAGGAAGACCATTTTAGGCATGTTTCTAGAGGCCTATGACTTTGGTAGTTTTTGCTTGAGTTTGATAGCTAGCATGAAGTTGGATAAAAACATTGTTTGAAGTAGGCTCTCATTCCTTCAGTGCTTACATTTCTAAAACATAAAAGTAACATAGGCACTTCAGGTAGCACTAGATGTTAAATGAGTTGTCTGATTATGCAGATAATTAATGGCAGCTTTGGTGCAGCAAAACCAGGAATAATGATCTACTGCTTTTAAAGCTGATGTTCTGAAAAGCTGAGGTGGGAAAAGAGAAGTCATGGCTGAGACACACTTGGGGACATCATGCACAGGGCAAAGAAAGAAAATGTAAGACCTGAAATAGCTATATACCTTATACTGCCTAATCTTAGTTGTATGGATGGAAAGTATTAATGAGGGGCTGGGTGGTGGCACACCTGATTAAACACACACATTACAGTGCACAAGAACTTGGGTTCGAGCCCCCAGTCCCCACCTACCGGGGAAAGCTTTGTAAGTGGTGAAGTAGTACCACAGGTGTCTCTCTGTCTCTCCCCTCTCTTTCACCCCCTTCCCTCTCAATTTCTATCTGTCTCTATCCAAAAAAGATAATAATAATAATAAAAAGTTCAAAAAAAAAAAGTACTACTTAGGGGTCAACCTAAGGACTAAAACATAACCAGGGCCATCCTAAATCTAAGCTAATTTAAGCCCTTGTAGTATAGGATGGGAAAACCATGCCTTTTCAAAATGTGTACATTTTATTCATAGTGACAAAATGTTTATTGCTGATAATAAACATCTAAAATAAAAAGATGGATAGATTATTTAGAAAAGTACATGTGGTGATCTTCCAAGTATATTCACAAGGTATTTGAGATATCTCACTTCACGAAATGGAACTTAATTCTATTATGTTGTGTGGATTTAATGTCTAATTTCCAGACAATAAAGTATAGCAAAAGCAGTAGGATGACACTTACGAATAAGAATCATTTTCTCTTTTAACAATTGGGAGATACTAGGTTCCTTTTTATTCGGCTTTGATATGTGGACTCTTTCAAAAGCCTAGATCAGGTAGAACAGAAGCAACTGGTGGTACAGCTATATACAAGATACCGGGTATTATACAGCAAACCCTAGCAAAGGGATTTTTCAAAGTTAACCCAATTACCAAATAATGTGATGATAACAATAACTATACATTGTCTTCTTGAACCCTAAGACAACAGGAACCTCACATTTCCACTACAGAGCCATATTTCCCCCAGATCTGGAACCTTAGGGTGGGTCCCACTTTCCTGCATGCTTCTCTCAATTCATATCAAAAAATACTGCATCCGCCGATCACCACCTAATCAATGCAACAAGTGCCACCTCAACATGCTCCACCTCAGACTGTGTCCAGAGACTTCAGGTGTGGAATGACAACCCTTCAGCTTCATTTCTCGGCCACCATGTTCCAGATGCCAGCATGATTCCTACCAGACTTCCCTGGACTGAAGACCCCACCAATGTGTACTGGAGCTCCACTTCCCCAGAGACCCACCCTACTAGGGATAGAGAAAGGCAGACTGGGAGTATGGATTGACCAGTCAATGCCCATATTCAGTGGGGAAGCAATTACAGAAGCCAGACCTTCCACCTTCTGCAACCCACAAGGACCCTGGGTCCATGCTCCCAGAGGGATAGAGAATGGGAAAGCTATCCAGGGAGGGGATGGGATATGGGGATCAGGTGGTGGGAACTGTGTGGAGTTGTACCCCTCCTATCCTACGGTTTTGTTAATGTCTCCTTTCTTAAATAAATAATAAAAAATTTAAAAAAACATTGTTTGAGAAAATGGTGTCAGAGTAGAGAAAAGGGCTAGAAAGAGGGATTAGGGCAGAGAGAATGATTCTGTATGGCTAGGAAGGCAAGAAGTAGTCCATTCTAAGTTTTTCTAAGTACCCCACTTTCCTGAAGGGAAAGTGAATCAGCTTTTATCTTATGAAAAGGGAGAGTTTTACTTCTGAATGGATGTGCCATGGAGCAGAGAATGAACCAGACCCTCAGAAAAATCAGAGTGAAGCTACTTGTGAATACCCGCCTTGACTCTGTCATTCAATACAAGATAGCAGAGTAAGGCTGCCAAGCTCATCAGTCTTTATTCATGGTCAGGTCAGCAGTGAGGCTAAGGGGTCTGTTGATGACCTGAAAAGGCAGGAGATGTGGGCTTAATTTTTACCCCTTTCTCACTTCACTCTTTCCCCCCCCCCTCCATCTTATTGAATGGGGTGGTGGTTGATTGTTTATATTACCATTGTTGACATATGGGTACACCAGTTCCCCCAGGACCTTTTTCATCCCCTCCCTCCACCTCCCTCCCCACAGTCTTTTGCTTTGGTGAAGTATACTCCACCCAGTCCAAGTTTCACTTCGTATTTTCCTTTTCTGGACTTACTACTTATGCTCCCCTTGTAAGTGAGACCATCTGGCTTTTGTTCTCTTTTTGACCTATCTCACTTAACATAATGCCTGCAAGTTCCATCCAAGATAAGGCAAAGGAGATGACTTTATCATTTTTAACAGCTATCTTACTCCACTCAAACTTTTTTTTATTAGTGATTCAATAATGACTGACAAGATTATGAAATAAGAGGGGTACAGTTCCTAACATGATTTCTTCAAGATCCATCCAAGATGGGCTGAAAACAGTGAAATCATTTTTTTAATAGCTGAGTAGTATTCCATTGTGTCAATACCTCCTTCTAATGGCTCAGTATTTATGATTTCCCTTTTAGTGGAAATCATAAGCTGAGTTTTTCCAGGCCTGTAGGCAGAGCTGACTTTCTCTATTAGTGCAATATACGGTTGTCTCCCTTGTGTTGCCCTGATCTGGCTCCTAAGCTAACTCTTTTCTATATCTTCTTTAAATTTTTTTTGAAAAAATATTTATTTGATAGAGACAGAGAGAAACTGAGATGGAAGGGAAGAGAGACACTAACAGCACTGTTTCACTACCTGTGAAACTTTCCTCCTGAAGGTAGGGACTGGAGACTTGAACCTGGATCCCTGCACATGATAATGAGTGCACTTACCAGAGGTGCCACAGCCCTGACCCCTTTGTATACTTTCTTTAAAAAAAAAAAAAACTTTATTGGGGGATTAATGGTTTACAGTCAACAGTAAAATACAATAGTTTGTACATATGTAACATTTCCCAGTTTTCCACATAACAGTTCAACCCCCACTAGATCCTCCTCTGTCATCATGTTCCAGGACCTGAACCCCCCACCCTCACCCCAGAGTCTTTTACTTTGGTGCAATACAACAACTCCAGTCCAAGTCCTGCTTAGTGTTTTCCCTTCTGATCTTATTTTTCAATTTCTGTCTATGGGTGAGATCATCCCATATTCATCCTTTGTGCACCTTCTTTTAAGAAGTATATGTTGGGCTGGCCATATAGCTGACTGGAATAGTGCACTTATTTTGTCATATGCACCCAAATTTGAGCCTGGTCCCTAACATGCTGAAGGAAGCTTCAGTGCTGTGATGACTTTCTCTCTGTCTCTCTAGCTCTGTCTCTGTCTTTCTATCTGCAAAAAGCCAGCCTGGTGTGAAGTTCCTGGTGATTACAGAGAGAGAAAGAGAAAGAGAGAAAGAGGGAGAGGGAGAGAGAGATAGAAGAGAAGAGAAAGAAAAAGAAAGAAGTATTTCTTAGGACTATGGCGACTCCTTGGGAAGGCAGATGTTCATATCTGATGCATTAGATCAGCATGTCCTAATTGAGCATCTGCTGCGGATGGCCCCCCCCTCCCACCCCTCACCTAACCTCACCCCACACTCTTCCAGAATAAATAAAGAATTTAAAATGATAGGGAATGAGGTTGTCAGTGTCTACTGTATTTGAATGTTAGGATGTCAGGGTGGGTCCAAAGAAGATTATTCAACCCAATAGAGGAACTTGGCAACAAGGACTTTGGGACCCCACAGAAGCCTGAGATGCGATGAAAAGGAGGGAGTTGCAGAAGAGGCAGATAACAGCAACAATCTTCCCCCCCCGGTGTGCTTTCCTTTTTGCTCTGGATGTGCACATTGCGCAGACCCACAAATTGGATGCTGAGAGGCACCATCTATTACTTATGAATAATACATTGGGATGGCCTGGCACCTTATATTTTTACTTACTTTTCATATTACTTCATTTAACCTGTGCAGCGTTTATGTGCTATGTATTGAGATGTGGATTAAGATATCCTGAGTGCTGTCACAGAAGACTTGAAAAAGAAATTTCGGTTCCTATTCATATCATAGATGAGTAACTACTTCGCACCCCAGATATTCAAGAAATCAGCTGCTTTCCATCTTGTGAGTGCCATCCTCTAAGTTCTAGACCTTTGGGGGGAAAGAATAAAATGATTGGAGGAAGGATTATTTATTATTTTTTAAGTTTTTAAAAATTTCTTTGTTAGGGAATTAATGTTTTACATTTGACAGTAAATACAATAATTTGTGCATGCATAACATTCCCCAGTTTCCCATATAACAGTAAAACCCCCACCAGGTCCACTGTCATCCTTCTTGGACCTGTATTCTCTCCACCCACCCACCCCAGAGTCTTTTACTTTGGTTCGATATGCCAATTCCAGTTCAGGTTCTACTTGTGTTTTCATTTCTTTTTTTTTTTTTTATTGGGGAATTAATGTTTTATATTCAACAGTAAATACAATAGTTTGTACATGTATAACATTCCCCAGATTCCCATTTAACAATACAACCCCCACTATGTCATTTATCATCCTTCATGGACCTGTATTCTCCCCACCCACCCACCCCAGAGTCTTTTACTTTGGTGCAATACGCCAATTCCATTTCAGGTTCTATTGTGTTTTCTTTTCTGATCTTGTTTTTCAACTTCTGCCTGAGAGTGAGATCATCCCATATTCATCCTTCTGTTTCTGACTTATTTCACGCAACATGATTTTTTCAAGGTCCATCCAAGATCGGCTGAAAACAGTGAAGTCGCCGTTTTTTACAGCTGAGTAGTATTCCATTGTGTATATAGACCACAACTTGCTCAGCCATTCATCTGTTGTTGGACACCTGGGTTGCTTGCAGGTTTTGGCTATTACAAATTGTGCTGCCAAGAACATATGTGTACACCTATCTTTTTGGATGGATGTGTTGGGTTCCTTAGGATATATCCCCAGGAGAGGAATTGCAGGATCATAGGGTAGGTCCATTTCTAGCCTTCCGAGAGTTTTCCAGACTGCTCTCCACAAAGTTTGGACCAATTTACATTCCCACCAGCAGTGTAGGAGGGTACCTTAGACCCCACACCCTCTCCAGCATTTGCTGCTGTTACCTTTTCTGATGTATGACATTCTCACAGGAGTGAAGTGGTATCTCATTGTTGTCTTTATTTGCATTTCTCTGACAATCAAGAGACTTGGAGCATTTTTTCATGTGTTTCTTGGCCTTTTGGATCTCTTCTGTGGTGAATATTCTGTCCATGTCCTCTCCCTATTTTTGGATGGGGTTATTTGTTTTCTTGTTGTTGAGTTTGGCAAGCTCTTTATATATTCTGGTTATTAACCTCTTGTCTGATGTATAGCATGTAAAGATCTTCTCCCATTCTGTGAGGGGTCTCATGGTTTGGGTAGTGGTTTCTTTACTGTGCAGAAGCTTTTTAATTTGATGTAGTCCCATAGGTTTATGCTTGCCTTAGTCTTCTTTGTAATTGGATTAGTTTCATTGAAGATATTTTTAAAATTTGTGTGGAAAAGAGTTCTATTTTCCTCTAAGTATCTGATAGTTTGTGGTCTAACATCCAAGTCCTTGATCCACTTGGAATTTACTTTTGTGTTTGGTGAAATCTAGTGGTTCAGTTTCATTCTTCTGCATGTTTTAACCCATTTTTTCCAACACCACTTGTTGAAGAGACTCTGCTTTCCCCATTTAATAGTCTGGGCACCTTTGTCAAAGATTAGATGTCCATAGGTGTAGGGGCTTACTTCTGGGTTCTCAATTCTATTCCACTGGTTAGTGTGTCTATTCATGTTCCAGTACCAAGTAGTTTTGATGACAATAGCCTATAATACAATTTGAGATCTGGGTGTGTGATGCCTCCAATTCTGTTCTTTCTTCTCAAGATTGTTTTGGCAATTCTAGGTCTTTTCTGGTTCCAGATAAGCATTTGTAGCATTTATTCTATTCTCCTAAAATATGTGGTTGGGATCTTGATGGGGATAGCAATAAATTTGTATATGGCTCTGGGTAGTATATTCATTTTGATGATGTTAATTCTTCTAACCCATGAACATGGACTATCTTTCCACTTCTTTGTGTATTTTTCAGTTTCCTTGAGTAGTGTCTCATAATTTTCAGTATACAAGTCTTCCACTTCTTTGGTTAGGTTCATTCGTATATATTTTATTGTTTTTTGTTGCTATAGTAAAAGGAATTGACTTCTGGATTTCAACTTCTTCTAACTTAGTGTTTGCATAGAGGAATGCCACTGACTTTTGAGTGTTAATTTTATAGCCTGACACCTTACTGTATTGCCTGATGATTTCCAAAAGCTTCTTGCTGGATTCCTTAGGGTTTTCTGTGTATACTATCATGTCATCTGCAAATAGGGAGAGTTTGACTTCTTCTCTTCCAATCTGTATCTCTTTAATTCCTTGCTCCTGCCTGATTGCTATGGCAAGAACTTCCAACACTATGTCGAATAGTAATGGTGATAGTGGGCAGCCCTGTCTAGTAACTTATCTGTGTGGAAATGCTTCCAATTTTTCACCATTGAGTATGATGTTGGCTGCAGATTTGCTATATATAGACATATATATATATACATATACATATATATATATATATATATATATATATATCCACTTCCATCTATTCCCATTTTTTTGTAGTGTTTTGATCATAAAGGGATGTTGTATTTTGTCAAAGGCTTTCTCTGCATCTATTGATATGACCATGTGGTCTTTGGTTTTACTTTTATTGATGTGGTGGATCATGTTGATTGATTTATGTACATTAAACCAACCTTGCATACCTGGGATAAACCCCACTTGGTCATGATGAACCATCATTTTAATATACTGCTGTATCCGGTTGGCTAGAATTTTGTTCAATATTTGAGCATCTATGTTCATCAGGGTCTGTAGTTTTCTTTTTTGGTTGTGTCCCTGTCTGTTTTTGGTGTATCAAAGTGATGTTGACTTCTTAGAAGCTGCAAGGGAGTATTCCAGTGTCTTCAATCTTCTGGAAGACTTTTAAAAGTAGAGATATTAGTTCTTCTTTGAAGGTTTTGTGCCACGTGCACTTAACCCTCCTGACTCCTCTTTGAAGGTTTTGTAGATTTCATTTGTGAAACCATCTGGTCCAGCACTTTTATTCTTGGGGTGTTTTTGATAACTGTTTCAATTTCATTAGCTGTGATGGGCCTGTTCATGTTATCTAGTTCCTCTTTACTTAATTTTGAAAGTTCCTAGGTATCTAGGAAGTTGTCCATTACTTCCAGGTTTTCTAGCTTGGTGGCATAGAGTTGTTTATGGAAGTCTCTCATGATATGTTGAATTTCTGTGGTGTCTGTTGTGATAGTTCCTCTTTCATTTACAATCTGATTTATTTGGGTCTTCTCACTTTTTTGTTTTGTGAGTCTAGCTAAAGGTTTGTCTATTTTGTTCACTCTTTTGAAGAACCAACATTTACTTTTATTGATCTTTTGTATGGTTTCCTTATTTTCAATGTTATTGATTTCTGCCCTAACTTTAGTGATTTCTGTCCTCTGGTTTCTTTAGGGTTCCTTTGTTCTTCTTCTTCTAGGTCTTTAAGACGTGCAATCAGGCTGTTTATTTGTGCTTTTTCTTGTTTCCTAATGTGTGCTAGTATGGGTATGAACTTCCCTCTCAGTACTGCCTTAGCTGTGTCCCAAATATTTTAATAGCTTGTGTCTTAATTTTCATTGAAGTCTTGAAACATTTTGATTTCTTCCTTGATTTCCTCTTTGACCCAGAAGTTGTTAAGAAGTGTACTGTTGAACTTCCACATTTTGGGACTATTACTAATCTTTTGTTGATTGTTAAGTGTTAGTTTAGTTCCACTGTGGACTGAGAAGATGCTTGGGATGATTTCAATGCTCTTGAATTTGCTGATGCTGTCTTTGTGGCCTAACATATGGTCTATCCTTGAGAATGTCCCATGTGGACTTGAGTAGAATGTGTATTCCAGTTTCTTGGGATGAATTACTCTGAAAATGTTCCAATAGTTCTAGTTTATCTATTTCCTCTTTTAGCTCCCTCATGTCTTTATTGATTTTTTGCCTGGATGATCTGGTAAGTTGAGAGAGTGAGGTGTTAAAGTCCCCTACTATGACTGTGTTGCTGTTAATGTATTGTTGTAGCTCTTTCAGTAGACATTTGATGTATTCAGATGGCTTCTCATTGGGTGTATAGATGTTAATAATTGTTATGTCCTCTTGATTGAGTGATCCACTGAACATTAAGTAGTGTCCATCCTATCTTTTTAAATTTTATTTATTTTAAAATCTATCATGTCATCTATGAGAATAGCTGTTCCTGCCCTTTGTTGTGGGCCATTGGCTTGTAGGATAGTTTTCCACTTTGAGTCTGTGTTTGTCTTGTTGAGTTAGGTGGGTTTTCTGTAGACAGCATATTGTTGGGTTGTGTTTTCTGATCCATCTTCCTACTTTGTGTCTTTTAATAGGTGGATTCAGGCCATTTGACATTTATTGATATCAAAGATTGAAGATATTTTAACGCCATTCTTGTAGATTTTTAGAGTGTTCTGATATATTGCATATTTATGGTGGTCTGTTTCTAGGAGACCTTTCAGAACTTCTTTCAGGGCAGGCTTGGTGATAGTTGATTCTTTCAACTGTTGCTTGTCTGAGAAGTTTTTTATGACTCCATCTAGTCTGAATGGCAGTCTAGCAGGATACAGTAGTCTTGGTTGAAAGCCTTTCTCATTGCGCACTCCATAGATATCTCTTCTGGCCTGTAGTGTTTGTGTGGAGAAGTCTGCTGCTAATCTTATGGGTCTTCCTGTGTAGGTGCCTCTTTGTTTTTCTCTTGCAGCCTTCATGATCCTTTCTTTATCCTTATTCCTTTCCATTCTAAATATGATGTGACTTGGTGTCTTTAAGTCTGGGTTAATTCTGTTTGGGACCCTCTGGACTTCTTTAACCTTTATGTCTTTGATGTTGTTTAGACTAGAGTAGTTCTTAGCTATTTTGTCCTGAAGAATGCTTTCTTCCCCTCCCTCTCTTTCTTCTTCTGGTAGGCCAATAATGCAAATATTATTTCTTTTTTATGTATTTTCTTTTTTAATTTTATTTATTTATATATTTTAATATTTGTCTTATTTATTTATTCCCTTTGTTGCCCTTGTTGTTTTATTGTTGTAGTTATTATTGTTGTTGTCGTTGTTGGATAGGACAGAGAGAAATGGAGAGAGGAGGGGAAGACAGAGAGGAGAGAAAGATAGACACCTGCAGACCTGCTTTACTGCCTGTGAAGCAACTCCCCTGCAGGTGGGGAGCCGGGGCTCGAACTGGAATCCTTATGCCGGTCCTTGTGCTTTGCGCCACCTGCGCTTAACCCGCTGTGCTACAGCCCGACTCCCCAAATATTATTTCTTTTGACGTCATCCCACTGGTGTCTGTTATTGTTTTCATTATCTCTTAATCTCTTTTTGAGATCTCTTACTTCTTTTTTAGTTGTCTCTAATTCATCCTCAATCTTGCTAATTCTGTCTTCAGCCTCATTGATTCTATTCTCTCTGCCCTCTACTGTTTTTTGGAGTTCATCTATTTTGCTACCCTGTTCTGATACTGTTTTAGCTTGTTCAGCTAATTGTATTCTTAGCTCAGCTATTTCAGCTTTCAGCTTTTAACCTTCAGATAATTAGTGTTTTCTTCCAGAGTCTCATTTGTTGTTTCTGCATTTCTGATGACAATTCTTCCAAGCTCTTTACCTACTCCTGTGATTATTTCCTTAACTAGTGTTTGGATGTTGACCTCATTATTTTGTGCTTCACCCTTTGGGGGCTTTTAGCTGGACTCTTGTCCTGGTTTATTTCTCCAATATTTCTTCTTGTTGGTTTAACCATTTTATATATTATGTTATGAGTTCCCTCTCTCAGTACTTTTCAAATTACTGACCACTCTTTCCTGGATTGACTCGTGTCTAAGTAAGGTAATTAAAGAATTCACAGTTGTGGAAATTGACAGTTGTTTCACTAGTATTTTATTCCCTGAGTTGGAGCTTAGTGGCTTAAAAGCCTCTTTGGTTCTTTTTCTTCCTTGTAGGCTATGATAGCCTGAGGGCTTTTAAAGTACAAGTAGGCTTCTTAACTTAATCACTGACTCCTGATCAAGAGATAAAGCAGGATGGGGCAGAGATAATCCAGTGGTTATGCAAAGAGACTCTCACAGCCCCATGGCTAGACCACTGACATATATATCTTCTCTGAGTTTCCTGATTAGTTCTCTGTCCCCTGGTGTCAGCACAGGGCCTCCCCACACACACACACTGCTCCAGATTCTGAGGGCAGTAGTAATGGAGACTCACAGTTGCATTCGGTGAGTCTTAGGGGAGTCCTCTTCTCCCTTCAGCCATCTTTTTGTTGGTGAAATGGACTGGAGGTGGTGTCTCAAGTGGTAAACTGCCGGACTGTTGCCAGCCACTTAATCACTCTTTAGGCTCCTCTCTGTCCATGAGCCACACATGTTTGCACTCACCAGTGATTTGGTGGGTTCCTGAAGTCGTTCTAGTTCTGTCTTGTTGTGGTCCTAGGTGGTCTCCTTTGGTATTCCTAGTTGACCTGGGAGAGGAGAGGAGAGAAACATAGCTGCTGCTGCTCCTCAGTAGGAATGTTTAAGGACATATCTATCCATCACTATTTTTAAAAGAAAAAATTTTCAATAAAGATAGATAGATAAGATAGATAGATAGAGTCTGACCACAGAGCCAAAGCTTTCTTCAGTGCATTGGAGGCCAGGCTTGAATCTGGGTCTCCTACATGCCGAAGCAACATACTACACAAGTGAGCTATTTCATTAGTCCTCCATCAGGATGTTTTTAAGATTCACCAACTGGGACTGGGTGGTGGCCTACCTGGTTTAGCACATACATTGCAAAATGCAATGACCCAGGTTCAAGCCCATTTTCCCCCATCTGCAGCAGGGAAATTCATGAACAGTGAAGCAGTACTGCAAGTGTTTGCCTCTTCCCTTTGCCACCTCCCCATCGTTTCTCAATTTCTCTCTGTTTTATCAAGTAAATAAATATTTAATTAAAAATAAAGGGTCCTTCAACTGCCGTTAATGTTTTTTGATGGTTTTAACATTCACCATATTCTACATTCCTTTCCATAAGGAAGTGGTGGGCACAGAGGTCATCTTTAGCTCCCTAGCTCCTCAACCAGTGCTACAGAACATTCCTGCCTATGTCACCTTTCAGACCTCTGTCAGAATTGCTGTGTGCTCAGTGCCCATGAGCAGAGGTAGCTGCCCTCCAGAATGGGCAGGCCAGTCCACTCCCCCACCAGCAGGGAACAGGGTTCCCTCGCACGTCACCACTCACTCCTCACATTGTCCAGCCTGATAATGTTTGTCTGTGCTGCCTGCTTGCTTTGCCTCACAGTTCTTGGATAGCTCAGAGCTTGGCTGTCTCTTCAGAGTGCATTAGCTTTGTAGATTTCCTTTCTTAGGAATCACTTGTCCATATCTTTAGTGACTTACTTAAAAAAAAAATCACCTTTGAAAGGGAGGAGAAGGAAGAACTATGGGAATCTGGCCTCACCAAGAGTGATAATGAGAACTGGGGGAGGAGTGGAACGAGGAGGTGGAGCAATCACTAGTGTAGGACAATCACCAGATTTCCTGAGTCACCTTCACTGTTCCTGCCACTTGGGTGTAACGATAATGGAGGACCTGTGGGGTTGGGTAGGAGGAGAAGGCTGACCTCACTCAGATTCTGGGATAATGTTATATGCTTTGTTTTAATTAATTTATTTGTTAAATTTCTGTAATTTGGGGGTCAGGTGGTGGCACACCTGCTTAAGCACTCACATTATAGTGTACAAGGACCCAGGTTCAAGCCCCTGGTCCCTACCTGCAGGGAACAGCTTCACAGGCAGTGAAGGATGTCTGCAGGTGTCTCTTTGTCTCTCTCCCTCTCAGTCTCCCCCTTCCTTCTCAATTTCTCTGTCTCTACTCAGTAATAAATAAAAAATAAAATAAGGACCAGCGTACGGGTCCTGGCTTGAGCCCCCGGCTCCCCACCTGCAGGGAGGTCACTTCACAAGGGTGAAGCAGGTCTGCAGGTGTCTGTCTTTCTCTTCCCTTCTCTGTCTTTCCCTCCTCTCTCCATTTCTCTCTGTTCTATCCAACAACGACAACATCAGTAACAACAACAGTAATAACTACAACAATAAAAAACAACAAGGGCAACAAAAGGGAATAAATAAATATTTTTTTAAAATATTAAAACAAAATAGATATTTAAAAATTGTAATTTTTTTTGAGAATTTATTATTTTCTCTTCTCCTTCAGTCAGTGGGGCTCAGTGCCAACACTGAAAATCCACCACTCCTGGTGGTCCTTCCTTCTTTCCTTCCTTTTTCTGTCCCTCCCTTCCTTTTTTCCATTTTATTTGATAAGACAGGGAGAAATTGAGAGAGGAGGGGAGGATAGAGATGGAGAGTGAAAGATAGATACCTGCAGGCCTGCTTCACAGTTTATGAAGTGTCCCTGCTGCAGGTAGGGAGTGGGAGCTCGACCCAGTCCCTTGTGTGGGTCCTTGCGAATAGTACTATGTGAGCTTAACCCGGTGTGCCACTGTCCGACTTCTCTGTTTATTATTTTTTAAACTTTACTTATTTATTTTAAACACACACACCCAGAGCACTGCTCAGCTCTGGCTTACTATGATACTGGGGATTGAACCTCAGAAGTCTCAGGCCTAAAAGTCTTTCGGCACAACCATTATGCTATATCTTCAGCCCAGTATTATCTTTTTTTAATGTTTGAAAAATTGTATTTGCTTAAAATGTAAGGGGGAGGGGCGAGATGTCAAAATTTCCTTTTTTGAGACGAGGCACAAATAAAGTCATGGAGACACATGACACAGCAGTGGAGTGGGAGACACATGGATCCTCCTGGCTGGAAGAGAGTTGGCATAAGAGAGGATATGAGCTCAGCAACTGGGAATGCAGGGTTTGGAATTAAACCATGCCAAGAGTTGCTCTGAATGCTCACAGAATAGAGGGTTGTCATTATGGAAGGGGCAGTGTAGGGTGGTGTGAATGGGGCCAAATACAGACAGAGAGGGACAATTACACAGGGTGAGGTGAGAAATGACAAGAGCCTGAAGGGGAATGGGAGCCTTAGAGTATAAAGGAGTGGTATAAAGAGAAAGACACTTGACAGAGACTTAATGACTGGCCTTGGTAATTCATAAAGCTTGACTAATGCTCAGTGTATATCAGTGAGATATCTGGATGAGAAGTGCATGGGTCAAGAAATATAGTGGGATGGGGGGGGGTGGTTAAAAAGACCCCAGAGGGGCTGGGTGGTGGAGCACTGGGTTGAACATACACATCACCATTTCCAAGGATCCGGGCTTAAGCCCCTGGTCCCCGTTTAAGTAGGGGGAAGCTTCATATATGGTGAGGCAGGGCTACAGATCTCTTTCTCTCTTCCCCTCTTTCTCAATTTCTCTCTTTCCTGTCAAAATAATAAGAAAGAAGGGGAAAAAGGAAAAAAAAAAATACGGCTACTGGGAGTGGTGGATTCATCATACAGGCGCCAAACCCCAGTGATAATCCTGGTGGCAATTAAAAATAAAAGACAACCCCACCAATGTGTCCTGCAGCTCCACTTCCCCAGAGCCCTACCCTACTAGGGAAAGAGAGAGGCAGACTGGGAGTATGGATCGACCAGTCAATGCCCATGTTCAGTGGGGAAGCAATTACAGAAGCCAGACCTTCTGCATCCCACAATGGCCTTGGGTCCATACTCCCAGAGGGATAAAGAATAGGAAAGTTATCAGGGGAGGGGATGGGATACAGAGTTCTGGTGGTGGGAATTATGTGGGTTGTACCCCTCTTATCCTATGGTTTTGTCAATGTTTCCTTTTTATATATAAAAAAAGAAAAGAAAAGAAAAGAGAGACCCCAGAGTTTGAACTTAGTTCTACAGAAGGAGGAGAATAGAAGATAATCTAAACAGTGCTTATTTAGGATGTTGTCTCTCTTTTCCCCTTTAACCATTCCTAGTGGACACTTGCCTCTGTGTACGGTAAGGTGCTAATAGATGCTTTTAAAATAGAGGACTTATGAATCAATGTTTCTCTCAGAGCTGAGTAGCACCTGTTCTCCAACCAAATCCCTGTAAGAACTGTTGGGGCTGTGATCACACCCCACACCCATCCCAGCAGCTGCAGTATAACTGGAACCAATTATCAGTGGGAGATTTTTTTTTCCATGATGGGGGTAGACAAGTTTTGACATGTGAGTCCCTGCCTGGTGACAGAAATTGGAGCCAAGGATCTAGGTAAGGCCTCACCCAGCAGCAGTGGATAAGGCTGACCAGGACTGTATAAATGCACAGGAACCTTGATGACAGGAACCTCAAGAGTCTGAGAAGAGCAAACACCCCCCCCCCCCCGCCACTGAGGGGCGGTAGCCAGGCAGGGTCAGGATAGACAGTGAGAATATGGAGAAGCAGAGTGTGTTCTGGGCGGGGGGAGCTGTGTAGTTCAGGTACATTTATCATATTTGTCTGTTTACCTGGGCCTCACTGTCATTCCCCAAGGTCCTGAAATTTTCCTGTTCTGCCATCCTAGGGGCCTTGTGCTCAGTCTTAGCCATACTGAGATAGAGCTGTAATTTGCCAGTAAAGAGAACTGATAGTGGAGGTGTCAGACTAGAACTTGGTGGTGGAGAGGGGGTCAGAACTGAAGGTAGATTCAGAAATCTGAGAGAGAGAGAGAGAGAGAGAGAAAACGCACATATTTGCATGCATACGAATGTGTTCATGTATTTGATTATTATTTTTAAATATTTAATTTATTTATTGGATAGAGATAGAGAGAAATCTAGAGGGAAGAGGGAGATAGAGAGTGAGAGAGAAAGAGATGCACCTGCAGCCCTGCTACACTGATTGAGAAGCTTTCCTCCTACAGGTGAGGATTGGGGGCTCGAACATGGGTCCTTGCACAAGGTAATGTGTGTACTCAACCCAGGGTGCCACAGCCCAGCCTTATATTTTCTTTCTTTCCTTTTTTTTTTTTTTTTTTACTAAAGCACTGCTCAGCTCTGGTTTATGGTGGTGCAGGGGGATTAAACCTTGGAGCCTCAAGCATGAGAGTCTCTTTGCATAACTAATATGCTATCTACCCTTACCCCATATATTTGATGTTTTTTTTTTGCCTCCAGGGTTATTTCTGGGGCTTGGTGCCTGCACCACAAATTCACTACTCGTAGAGACTTTTTTTTCTTCCCTTTTTGTTACCCTTGTTGTTGTGGTTATTATTATTATTGTTGTTGCTGATGTTGTTGCTGGATAGGACAGAGAGAAATAGAGAGAGATGGGGAAGACAGAGGGGGGAGATAAAGATAGATGCCTGCAGACCTGCTTCACCCTTGTGAAGCGACCCCCCACACACACAGGTGGGGAGCCAGGGGTTCAAACCTTACACTGGTCCTTGCACTTTGTGCCATGTGCACTTAACTTGCTGCGCTACCGCCTGACCCCCTATTTGATTATTCTTTATGGCTTCTGAATGTGCAAATGAGATGATGACAGGAAAGAATGGAAAATATTCCTTTTTTATGCCACATAAAAAATTAAAATTTCATCTTATGAGACTCAGTAAGTAAAGAAGGAAGATTTTAAGGATTTAGTCTCCTGATATGGGTCTGGGTTACCATGCTACCAAAATAGGTTTAAGGTAGGGGAGGGGGTTTCAGGTGGCCTAAGTGGGCAGGAAAAAATAGACAAGAAGTGAAGGGCTGGGGTAGAGCAGTGGTGCACACTGTTGAGTGCAAACGTTACTGTGCACAAGAACTTGGGATCAAGCCCCCACTCCCCGCCTGTAGGCAGGAAGCCTCATGAGGGGTGAAACAGGTGTGCATGTGTCTATCTTTCTCTTTCCCCCCTCTACCTTCCCCTTCTCTCTCCATTTCTCTATGTTCTATTAAAAAGAAAGGAAGGAAGGAAGGAAGGAAGGAAGGAAGGAAGGAAGGAAGGAAGGAAGGAAGGAAGGAAAAGACTGCCACGCACAGTGGATTCATAGTGCTGGTACCAAGCCATACCATAGTCCTGGTGGCAAGAAAAAAAAAAGTGGTGAAGGAGTCAAACCTAGTGTTTGAGGGAAAATAAAGGTAGCATGAGTCCAGATCCTCTGCTGAATAAAGCTGGTGCCTAAGCTATTGCACCAGCTCCCACCCAGACACCTACAAGTAAGAGTGACCTCACTCCTGTGCTTCCCGTTTCCCACCGAGATACTCCTCTGGGCTTTGCTGCTCCTCATGTTTTGTGGTGTAAGGAAGAGAAAATGGCATGGAGAAGGGGAAGAAAAAGACAAAGTTCACCTCTCCTTTTCTCTCTCTGTTTTGTTTTTGTTTTTGTTTCCAGGTTTATCACTGCGGTTTAGTGCTGGCACTATGAATCCACTGCTCTGGTGGTCATTTTTTTTTCTATTTTATTGGCTAGGACAGAGAGAAATTGAGAGGGTAGGAGGAGATAGGAAGGAAGAGGGAAGGATAGACACCTGAAGACCTGCTTCACTACTTGTGAAGCGACCCCCCTGCAGGTGGGAAGCTGGGGCTGAAACTGGGGCCTTTGGGCACCCTTGCTCTTAGTGCTATGCCCCCCCAGCTTTTCTTGACACTATAAGGCTGGCTAAAGCCCAGGGAGCTCCCAGGGGCACAGACCCGAGAGCAGCTACCACCATGCCAATTTCTTTGCTTCGGCATGGCCCCCGGGGGTCCATTCACTGCACACAGGAAGGTGAGATTCCCAGGTCTAACAGCTAATCCCAGACACAGATGGCTTCCTGGGCACATGCGAAAGGTGGGGTTGTGGGTTGTGTCATGATGCTGTGAAACCTGTTTGCTAGACAGATACTACTTCTTCAAGTGAGCACTCTATAGGATCAGATGAGTTTTTCAGTCCCAAACTGCAGGCAAGTCTAGGGATCAGAGGGTGGCAGGGGTGAGCCTCTGGACTGGGCACTTGGACATCATCTGTCCAGCAGCCAGCCAGGCAGGTGTATGGAAGGGTCACATGCAGCAAAGCAGACTCAGCTTCACTTTGAGGGGGGCCTGATGGGCTAAAAAGAGGACTTAGGAGGGACATGAGGGCGAACTGGAGAGTAAATTAACAAAGATCTCATTTTTAAAAAAGGCCATCTACCTGTGTTTGCTGGCTAGGAGATGACGTTTAGGGTCCAATTTTAGCTACATGCTTGCTATCCTCAGTATCTTTAAAGGATCACTCTAGATGTATGCATGGGTTCTTAAAAATGTGACTAGATCACCTCATTTCCAGACAAGATCGCATGTTCAGGATGGTATGGCCGTAGACAGTCACCTCATTTCCAAACCTTCCTCAGATACCACTGTCACTTCCCTGCCTCCCCGTCCTTACACAGCCCCACCCTAAGTCCCTGCATATTCTGTTCGTATACCCTGCATATTCCATTTGCTGGTTTCTTTATAACCAAGCCTTTGAAGGGCCATGAGGACAGTATTGAAGAGACATGAGTGACAATGGAGAAGTGCTGTGTTGAAATAGGTTTTAAGCATATCTTGGGGTTTGTATTTTCCTGAAGTAACCATCTGTATCTTTCTTTTTTTTTTTTTTTAGCCTCTCACAGCTGATTCTCCCAGCTTCTCCCTCCTGCCAGTGAGCACACTGGCCCGCCCCCCTTGGCTCTGATGGGCATGCCATCTGGGCAGACCGCTGGGGTGGACATGCCTGGGGAGGGAGGCTAGATGGAAGACAGCTTCCCTTTGGCTTCTGAGTCTTCTTCCCTTTGAACCTGACCCTTCTAAAAACAACCCTGAGTTGTGTGTGTAGACACGCATATGTGTGTTTTCACATTTCCAGCAGAGCGGCTGCCTGGCTGTTGCCTTTTTCTGAGCTGCGGTCGCAGGAGGGTTGGCATTTTAAAGCAGGATGAATTGCCACCGAGTGGCTGCGTTTCTGCACCCGTAGCCATCAATCTTGTCTTGAGCGCTGGGCCTGCTGGTCTGCCTACTTGGGCTCATCTTTCTGGGGCAGACTTATTTACAGAGCCACAGTAAAGGTAATCTCACTCCCCCACCCCCCACAACCTGGGCCTCTCTTAAAAATAGCCTGAGACAAGGACAGCCAGGGTCTAGTTACCTCCTGCACACAGGATCTGATCTCGCCTCTTGCTTTTGGCAGCTTGGCCTTTCTGGGAGCCACAGAGAGATTCATGGTCTAGGGAGAGGCACTGAGGTCTGAGGCTGCCGGTAACCCCCCTTTCAGGGGCATGGGGAAAGGTCTACATGATGGGGAGTACTTCCTGTTTGGCTGAGCACAGTGTTCAGGGAACAACTCAGCCCTGGAAGCCATGTGTCCATGTGAAGAAGGCAACAGGCTGCTCTGAGTGCAGGCCTGGCATCACTGTATACTGTGTTTGGGTTGCTGACTGCTTCCTCACTTCATACCATACCCCCTCCTCCTAGGAGCAAACACCTCTGCCAAGCCTTAGAAACTAGTGTCCTATCTCCACGTGCAGGGTTCTTGTCCTCCATTGTGTTCCTAAGACCTGTCTGGCTTTCCGGACTTGGGGGCAGGGTACACTCACAACTGTGGTCCAGTGTGATCTTTGCTTCCAGCCACGGTGGCAATTCCTCAATGACCTTGGGGAGGCTGCTTCCTGTGCTAGGACTTGCTTTTCCCTTGGTACCATTAAGGTAGATAACCTTGGCTCTCCATTAGGGATGTGGTGGGATTGATTAAACAGATGGGGGAGAAGGAGTCTGCAGTGATTCTGTCTCTGGGAAGTGTGAGTGACCGCACTGTGGTATTGCTGGGAGTGGTGAGTTTGCTTCACTTCTTCACGCTGGTGTCCGCTTAAGTGTGTGTGAGTCTCTGTGTGGGGTGTGAGCAGTGGGTGGGGTGTGTGTATGTGTGTGAATGTGTGTGCGGAGTGCATACAAGCTCAGAGGGTTTACCTCATAGCTCACTAAGGCTCAACATGGTCATTTTTCTGCCTGTGGCCACCACACACACACACACACACACACACACACACACACAGCCTTTTGCTCTGTGGGACTTGAAGGCTGTTTTCTCTGATAGAATTAATAAGAGTCCATTATGCTCCCAGGGGATAGTGGGGGTGATGGAAAGGCAGGCACAGGTGAGGAAATTGAGACTGTAGTGGGACCTGGACATTCCCTGAAGACCCAAAACATTTAAGGCCTAGCATGGCTTCTAGCCTCCTGCTTGCTTCTCTCTCCAGTTCTGTCCTCATCCTCCAGTCACATCACAGGATTTCTCAACTGTGTTGTGCTCTCTCCACTTTTGGAGCTTTGCACCTGCATGCTACTCCCTTCGTGTGAACTCATCCCTTTCCACCTTGACAGGGATGCCTCTAGAAATCACCTTGAGCAGCCCTTTCTAGATGCTCGGCTCCTGCTCAGAGTCCCCCACCTTCTTCTCTTCTCTTCCAGATGTGGCACACATCCGTTACTGTAACTTCTCATCTGCTTGTCAGTGTATATGCCTGTGAGGACAGGCCCTTCCTATCTTACTCATAATTGTCTAGCACAGCATCTGCCACCTAGCTGGGGTTGGGCACATAATTCTAATCATGGATGGGTGGGTGGGTGGATAGGGGGGTGAATGAGCAGGCAAGGTAAATGATGGACAAGTGAAGACCCAAGACTGTGTCCATTGCGTGGCTCCATCATCTAGGAGTATGTGAGGGTGTGGGTGTGTGTGTGTGTGTGTGTGTGTGTGTGTGTGTGTGTGTATCTCCTTATCACCACCATCTTCAGCACCATCACACTGATGATTTTAATGGGACAACAGGCCTCTCTGGGCCCCTCAGCCTGTCCTGAGATTCAACAGGAACCTTATCCAAACATCTGCTCACACTTCAGAGAAGGAAAAACTTAAGAGCTCTGCTTTCTGCATGTAGGAGAAAGAAACTTCTAACACAGCTGCAGGAGCTGGGACTGGGGCTGGTGGTGCTGGTGGCATTTGGAAGCTCACATTCATCCCCCCTTTGTGTTTGTGTCTGGCTCAGCCTCTACTGCTCCTTCGCAGCCCTCCCCCCACCCCACCCCCGCCATCCCAGCTGCCCATGCCTGCCTCCCAACCCCAGATGAGGTGGTGGCACTGGTGCTGAGGAAAGGCTGCTCTTTCTTCTAGCTCATCCCTTAACCCCTGGCTCCCAAGAGAGCCTCCTCTCTGTGCTCGCACATTTATAGGAAGTGGGTTTATAGCAAGCTGCTTGCGGCGTCTGACGTCTCCACCTGCTGGCCGTCCTGACCCTCACTGCCTGCAGCTCTCTGTCCCTGCCGCCACTGCTGCTGTTACTGTTGCTGCTGCTGCTGCTGCTGCTGCTGCTGCAATATTTTATAACCAAAGACCCAGAGACCCCGGGTGCAAAGCATGGCCAGGCACAGGGCATGGCGTAAGGCTCCTGAAAGGATCTGCTCCTGTTGGATGCTCCAAATAAGTTTCCCCTGAGAAAAAGTCCAAAGGGGGTGGGAGGTAACACTCTGACTGTGTTGCTGTCTCTCCTCCCCCCACCCCCAGGGACTTTTCCATGAAGACTGAGGCAGGCATCGTTGCTGCTAAGAGCCTGCTGACATGACATCGGCCACCGAGTTTGAAAATGTGGGCAACCAGCCGCCGTACAGCCGAATCAATGCCCGATGGGATGCCCCGGACGATGAGCTGGATAATGACAACAGCTCGGCCAGGCTCTTTGAGAGGTCCCGGATCAAGGCCTTGGCAGGTACCTCTTGGGGCTGTGGGGGTTAGGGGAGTGGATCTCACAACCATAGGTCTACTCCCCTCCTGACCTGCAGGGAGTCTGTGTTGGCATCAGCCCTGGCTGGCAGGGCACTGCTGGGGACATGTTGAGTGGTTCTGAGAGGCTGGGCCCTGGGGAGGGAGCATAGCCTTACAGACTCTCTCTTCTGTTCATCCCTGCTTCCTCCCAGGAGGGAGGTAATGCTGGGAGAGCCCTGCTCTCTGCTTCTGTCCTGAGTGACCTGTGGCCAAAGTCAGGAGAGAAAGTCTGGGCAAAGGAGTGGCTGGCCAGGCAGAGGTACTGAATGTGCCTTGGTTTCTCCTAGGTCCCAGACGGAGGAAGTATCAGCGTCCTCTCTGTGATCCCAGAGGGAAGAGTGATTGGATAGGAAATTGAGAACTGATAGCATCCTCTCCACACTGCCTCAGAAAGGAGCTTTTTCTAGACTAAACCTCTCATTCTTACACTGGAATTAAATTTTCAGTTACCAGGTTCTTACTAGATGTGGAATGTGTGGGGGGAGGGAAGTGAGGGTGAGAGAAGGAGAGTGTGGGGAGAGAGCAGGAGAAAGATCATGATGGGGGGGAGAGATGTTTCTTAAATCTGCCCAGTTGAAACAAATTTTCCTCCCCCTGCTGGCTAAGATCTCACTTAGGAGTCTCCCCCCACCGTCACCACTGTGAGAATTGCCTCCCTGGAACCTGCCCAAGGGTACTTACACTCTGGCCAGTCCTTGGCCAGGAAAGTTTACGTTATATGGGATGGTGTGGAGGATGGGGTGAGTAGAGGGTACAGGTTTTCTACTCAAATCAGAATGGTTTTCTCTGTCGTTGATGGTATCCATCTTCTGCCTTATAAAAGGACACAGTGTTCCCCATCAGCACTTTCTGGAGTAGTTTCCATGCTACTGCCTAGGGCTCATGACCCCACCTGCAGTTACTGGGAATACTGTTCCAGACTCCCTCCTTCCACTCCATTCCTGGATGCCTTGGTCTCCGGCTGACCTTGAGACATGAGCAGGTCCTAGCTGCTCTGGGGCTATAATGATATGTGTTTGGGTCTGTAAAAAGATCTGTGAAGGGAGCCGGGTGGCAGCACAGCGGGTTAAGCACACATGGCGCAAAGCACACAGACCGGCCTAAGAAACCCGGTTCAAGCCCCCGGCTCCCCACCTGCAAGGGAGTTGCTTCACAAGTGGTGAAGCACATCTGCAGATGTCTATCTTTCTCTCCCCTTCTCTGTTTTCCTTTCCTCTCTCCATTTCTTTCTGTCCTATCCAGCAACAATGACAACAATAATAATAACAATGACAACGATAAACAAGGGCAACAAAAGGGAAAAATGATCTCCAGGAGCAGTGAATTTGTAGTGTAGGCACCGAGCCCCAGCAATATCCCTGGGGGAAAAAAAAAGATCTGTGAAAAGAATGAGATGCCACATTCCCCTGTCATGATGGGGAATCCATTCAAGTTTCAGCCATTATCCATTGTGTTCTTGTTCTTTATATGAAACTTCCTTTCTTTATCCTCCAACTCTTACCACTTCTTAACCCGCCAGATCATTCCTAAGTTTTCCTTGGGGACAGATGATAGCACCAAGTCTTTGATTTTGTTTATGCAGATGGACCACCCCCCCAACCCTTGCCTGTTTGTTTTGTTTTAGATAGAAAAGGCAGAGGAGGGGCCCAGGTGGTGGTGCACCTGGTTGAGTGTACATGTTGCAGTACCCAAAGACCCGGTTCGAGCCCTTGGCTCCCACCTGCATGGGGAAAACCTTGCGAGTGGTGAAGCAGGGCTGCAGGTGTCTATCTTACCCCCTTCCCTTTTGATTTCTGGTAGTCTCTATCCAAGAAATAAATAAATAAAGATTAAAAAAAGAAAAAAGAAAAGGCAGAAGAGAAAAAGAGAAAGACCACAGTACTGAAGTTTCCTTCAATATGGTAGGGGCTGGGATAGAAGCTGGAGTGTGCAAATGGCAGAGCAGCACACTACCTAAGTGAGCTATTTTGTCAGCCCCACCTGTCTGGCTTTACCTACTTTATATCTTGGTGCTGACTGCGTCAGACTGCAGCGTACCTGGTGCTGCAGATAGAAGGAGAGAGGTAGCATAGCCCATGAGACCAATCCAAGGATAATGTAGGAGCTGGGCTGTTTTTTTGAGGAAGGATCCTTTGATGTGTTTTAAAGATACCTTGTGTCTGTAAGAAACCAAGGTAAGTTCCATTTTTAACAGTTATCTATTGTGCTCCTGCTATTTGCAGAACTAAACTCCTGGCCAGATGTGAATGGGGAGGAAGAGCCACAGAAATGAACTCAACATAGCAGCTGTCTCTAAGACGTTGATGATCTGTTAGGGAAAACAAATGATGTTCGTAATTAATTAGCGCAAGTAAAATTAGAGATCTATAGGAAAAGAACATAATTAAATGTCAATAAGAGATAAAGGAGGAAGTAGGGGGGGTGTTTGGGGGTAGAACTTTGGTCCTTGAACTGGGAATTAAAGAGTATGTGTGACTCTTGAGTTTCTCAAACTGTCCTGTGTGTAACCAAGTGTTATAAACATCCAGGGAAATTTGTGGGAAGTGGCTGATCAGGAAATAGTTGATCAGAATCTTCACGATTCACGACTGTGCCCAGCTGTGCTTGTTCCTCACTAAGAGTGTGTGTCTTAACCATCAAAGAATCTCAGTATTCCCCCAGGGAGCCAGGAGGCATAGAGCAGAGAGTCGCATGCCTGGATCTTAGTGTTCTGTAACATCTGACTGACAAGTAAATGTGGAAGCTGGGGTCCATCGGGGATATTACAAAATCCTAAGTAGACTACTGAATTTCCCAAGAGCTCATTCCAAGTGACCTGTCAGTGAAGTGAAGGCTTTGGAAAGGTCCCAAGCAGAGTGGCATGCAGGAAGGTAGGCCGAGCAGAGAAGGGGAGTGTCTGTCTCCCCCAGTTTTAACTTCTTGACACTCTGGTTTCAATATTGCCTTTGGGGATGCTTTGGCATCTGGGCAGGGACAACTCTTCAAAGAGGCTTAGCCACCTTTCGTGTTCTTATATCAACAGGCTCTGTAGCTACACACATGCGCCTAAGAATGCTCAGGAGGGAAGGCATTCAGTCTTGTATTTCTTCTTTCTTTCTTTCTTTCTTTCTTTCTTTCTTTCTTTCTTTCTTTCTTCCTTCCTTCCTTCCTTCCTTCTTTTCTTTTCCTTTCTTCCTTTTCTCTTTCTTTCTTTCTTTCATCAGGGTTATTGCTGGGGCTCAGTGACTGTACCATTTCCAGCAGCTTTTTATTTTTTGGTAGAGAGTGAGAGAATTCCTCTAGGTCTTTCTCTACTTAGTGACCTGTTGATTAGAAGACTTGCTTTTGAGGCATCAGGTAGTGCATCACCTAGGAGTGAGCACACATTACCATGCATGAGGACCTGAGTTCAAGACCCCCAATTCTCATCAGCGAGGTGGGGGAGCTTCACAGTCAGTGAAGCAGTGTTGCAGCTATCTCTTTTTCTCTCTGTCTCTCTCCCTTTTATCTCTTTCTCAGCCTCCAGCAAAAAAAAAAAAAAAAAAAAAAGGTTGCCTGGAACACTGGAGTCATGTATGCACCAAGCCCCAATGATAACACTGGTGGCAAATAAAATAAAATAAAAATAAGACTTGCATTTATTTAACTGGACTCCATTTATTTTTTAATAAAAAAAAAAAATATCCCACCAGTGTTAACACTAGGGCTCAGTGCCTATGCAATAGATCCACTGTTCCCGGTGGCTTCTTCTCTCCTCTCCCCTCCTCTCTCTTCTTCCTTCCCTCCCCCTCCACTTCCTTCCCTTCCTCCCTCCCTCCCCCTCCCCTCTCTCCTCTTCTCTTCTCTTCTCTTTGATAGAAAAGACAGAAATTAAGAGGGAAGGGGGAGGAAGAGAGGAAGAGAGAAAGACACTTGCAGACCTGCTTCACCACTCATGAAGCTTCCTCCTAGCTGGTGGCAACTGGGGACTTGAACCCAGGTCTTTGCATGTGGTAGTGTGTGGGCTCAACCAGGTACACCACTACCCAGAACTCTTGTTTGTTTGCTGTTTTATATAGAGACAGGCAAAGAGGCAGAGACAACCTGGGTTATGGACATGACAGAGCAGCACAGTATCCATGTGAGTTATTTTGCCAACGTTTCTCAGTCCATTAAGTCAAATTTCTGCAGCTTAAAAAAAAAATCTCTAGTTTGACTTTCAGACCACTCCCAGCATCCCCTCCCTGTGTCAAAATAAACTAGTTGACTGAATAGTCTGTGTAGAAATGACCTCATTGGTGTACAAGCACCTATTCTCTCTACACCTGAGTCTGCCTAAACTGAAGAGAGGAAGCCAGTAAGGAAATGTTGCCGAAGGCAACATTTAAGGGAATGGGCTTGACCTTGTCAATACTAAAGGGTGGACTGGGGTCTGATAGGAATATTTCCCCAGTATCTTCCTAGCAGATGTTAGCTTTCTCAATGCTAGCATCCAAAGCTAGCAGCACTTGGCCCTGTTTAAGTGGTGGGTAGCCTGAGGCTTCTTCCTGAACTGGAGGCAACTCTCTGCTCTGAAGTCTGCCTCGGGCACCTGCCTACTCTTTGAATCTGCTTTGAAAGATTAGAGGAAGATGAACAGCTGAGTTCAAGTTCCTACTCCTCCCAAGAGATTCTAACCTTCATGCTTCAGCAGAAAGACTCCCAATCTTGGGGCAAGTGGCGGCTCAGCCAGTAGAGCACCCACGTTCTCTTGCTGGAGCACTCGAGTTCGAGTTCCCTGTATCCCACCTGCAGTGGGGAAGCTTCATGAGTAATGGAGCAGTGCTTCAGGTGTCTTTCCTTCTCTCTGTTTCACTCTCCTACTGCACACAATCTCTCTTGTCTCTCACTTCTATAAAAAAAAAGGAAGAAAGAAAAAAGGAAAGAAGAAAGGAGAGAGGGAGTGAGAAAGAAAGAAAGAAAGAAAGAAAGAAAGAAAGGAAGGGAGGGAGGGAGGGAGGGAGGAAGAAAGAATGGCAGAAAGAAAGAAAAGCAGAAAGAAAGAAAGAAAGAAAGAAAGAAAGAGAAAGAAAGAAAGGGAAGACAGCTCCTAGTGTTTCCTGAGCCATACTCACTGTCACTCACCACATTTCCTGTCTTTTCTCTTTTCCTATCAGGAGGCTTTTGGTAAACATTTATCTGAGTAAGGGATGAAGCACTGCAGGCTGTAGGGTATTTAGTAGCCAGGATGCCCAAGCTCTGTGCTCTCTCTCTCTCCTCATGCCAGACAGGGCTTCTGCCTGTGTGTGCACCCCCTCACACTTAGCTGAGTACCCCAGTGACTCCTGTGTGGATGCTGCTTCAGGGCAGAAGTGACCTAGTTGAGAGAGGAGGAAATGGAGGAATTCCAGAGAAAGATGCCTCCAAAGTGCAACGCAATGCGTTATCCTCTCTCCCCTCCCACTTCTTCCTCACTCCCTGTGCCTCCCATGCCCACAGCTGGGCACCCTGTGTGCTGCCCATGACCTGATTTCCAGCTCCTCAGTGCACAGAGGCCTCTGGAAGGTTACAGTGCAGAGAGCAATCTGGAGCCACCTCTGCTTTTGGTTCCTTAGACAAATTCCCTAAGAGCTAGACTATATACACAGTCACCCTTTCAAAGTGTGCAGAGTTGTATAACCCACTCTGGTTTTGCTTTTAAATGGGAACCCATGCAATCTTCAAACCAGAGAAGAGCTTTCTTTTGGGGGTTATCTGTCTGTAACCTTGCTGGAAATGAGATGAGGCTGAGTGGTGGGGTTGGCTGAGGACATTCAGGGAACACAGCAAGGCAGCAGGTGCTCTGCGAGCTGTGTCCCTGTGCTCTGAAGCACACAGTTTGTTGCCATTTTGAACTCTATCTTCTTGATTCATGGTGCCCCAGGCCCAAGGTTAAGTTCTGTGACCTGCAGTTACTCCATCCTCAAACCCTGTTGCTCCCAGCCCACCCTCCTTGGATCCTTGGCACTCCCTAGGGAGGTCTATATGAACTCCTTCCTGACTAGGAGTCAAAGGTGGCACTCTCCTTTGACCCCCTTTTTGCCTCCTGAGCCCAAATGTCTCATGGTCTAAGAAGGGCTTTGTGTCCAGAAAGTAAATGATTTTTTTTTCAGGATAATGGAATTTCACCACAGTGAGAGAAGTCTGTAGCTTCCAAGCAGTCTGTTAAGTTGACAAGTTTAGATGTAGTGACTGGAGACTAAGACATTGGGTGTTAATGGTCAGAAGGTCTCTTTTCAGCTACCTGTGAGAGCAAACAAGGCATTGTTAATGAGAGGCTGGGAAAACTATTTTCTTCTCAGATTGCAAAACCTCAAATGGAACTTGATTTTGAGGCCAAATATTGAGAAAACACACTATTTGTGGAAATATCTGTAATCATTACCAATCACTTTAATGCACTGTAGAAGGGAAAGAGGAATCGATTCAGTAGTTTTCTCATGGACTGGAGCCATCATGAATTTCCTCTCCCACACCCACAGGTCACTGTGGGGACAAACCTGCAGGACAGGCCTGTCCTCCTGCCCATGCATGGTGTGACCTAGGACTTAATACCTTCTCCTAGTGTCTCCTCTTCCTTCTCCATGAAAGCTGTTCTTTCTCTTTGGGAATGCTTTGCTGAACCAAAGCTGTTCACCTTGTCTGAGTTACTGCTATCTATCACCATGAAGATGCTTTGTCAAGAATTAATACACTGAGATTTATAATAACTCTCTGTTCCCTCTGCTTGTGGTGTACTTGGAGTGAGCCATGTTAATAGTCCCCTCATCTCTGGGACCTTCCTGTGGGCTGTTAAGCTTTATTCCCTAGGGCAGGCTCTGACACCAGGCCTTGGCTATACTCAGGGTTCCTGGCAACAGTCATTCCCCACCTACCTCACTGGGCCCTCCTGAATGCTGCCTGGCTGAAGGGGTGCCAAAGGTGCTGTTTATAGAGTACCTATAAGAATTATTTACTCCTCCCACCCCACTTTTTTTTTTTTTTTTTTTACCAGAGCTCTGCTCAGCTCTGGCTTATGTTGGTGTAGGGGATTGAACCTGGGACTTTAGAGCCTCAGGCATGAGAGTCTTTTATGCTATCAACCACCCTACTTCCCCCTTTTTATCATGTCACAAGAGACAATGAATGACAAGGAGGCTGGTGGCAGCTGATTCTCTGAGAGTATTTTGCCTCCAGGTTCTTCAGGCTTCATATTGTCACAGCTAGATCCACTAGGGAATCTTGCTTTCTAGCCTAGTGAGAGGGAAGTCAAACAAATAATTGTGCCCGTGTCTCTCTACCTCTAGACATATGTGCATAATGACACGTGATGGTAAATGATATGGAGAAGGGTAACAGAGAACTATGAGTTTTGACACAACTCACAGGGTATATAACTCATCCGCGAATGAGTAGGGACTTGTTTGAGAGTATGGGAGGAGCAGTTGGTGGAGTTGAGGGAGGCGGGTAGATAGGAATCACATCACAGGGGGTATCTCCAGGATCTGGGAACAAAGCATCAGGCAGCTGAAAAGTGGTGGCTAGTAAGCTGAATGAGGGGATGACTTGCAAAGTTGTGGCAGAGTTGGAGGGGCTGTGGGTGAGAGCATTTAGTAGGTAGAGCTGCTGCATACTCAGCACAGGAGAATCTGGGGGGACCCTCAGTAGAAGGTTCTGAACCACTTGCAAACCATCAAAGTTCCACCAGAGGGAAATGGTTACATCTGGGTTTTTTAAAGACCACTCTGAGTGCAGCAGGAAGAACAGATAGTGCAGAGGCAGTGAGCCAGCTTGGTAGCCATAAGTGAGGAGAAAGTGACTCATGCCAGCAACTTCATTCTGCTGTCCCCTGCTGCTCTCATCTGCTTTCCCTAGTTAGGGGACCTTGGTCAAGTCACTCTTCTGCTTCTTGAGGCCTCAGTTTTCTTACCTATAAAATAAGGGACTCAAACCACATGACATTCAAGCCCTTCCAGCTCTGGTAGTCCAAGAAGAAGCCATATGTGGAGCAGCCTGACCTTGTGCCACTTCACAGGAACTGTGTTGTCTCCCTTCCTGGTGGGGGGAAGGAGAGTCAGTCCTTTTTAGGAAAGTGGTAGATGCTTCAGAAATTCTCTCTGTTTGTTAAAGGCTGGGCTGAGGCTGAGTCCTGGACTGTCTTGACTTCTGTGGCTTGGTGACCCTGCAAGACTTTCTGAAGCCATTGCCTGCACACATATCTCAAAAGAAGGCAGGTTATAGCTGTTAACACCCCCTTTATAAATGAGGGAGATCAAACTGAAGAACATACTAGGGTGGGACTAGAATCCCAGAGTTTTGGTTTTTTACTGTTATTCCTGGACTTTACTGCTCTGGGTTGACTTTTTCACACAAGAAAGATAGAGACAAAGGCGGGGAGAGAAAGATACCATAGCACCAACATTTCCTCCAACACAGTGAGGGCTGGGCTTGACCATAGATCCTGAACATGACTAAGCAGATATACTACCCAAGTGAGCTATCCTGCCAGGGTTTTAAAATCTTCTCAAGAGTAGGGGAGTTAGCATAATGGTTATGTGAAGGACTTTGATGCCTGAGCACCTGAAGTCCCAAGTTCAGTCCTCCACATCACCATAAACCAAGGCTGACCAGTGCACTGGTAAAACAAGTAAATAAAACCATTCCAGTGATATTCAGGTTACAGCACCTGTGCTGTCCCGACTGTACTTCAAACACACATTATCTCCTTTGAACCCCACCCCAAACCCCCTTTCCAATTTTTCTGTCCACTCCCAGCCTCTCGAGCCTCTTAGATCAAAACCTGGCACTCACTGAATTTGTGTCATATACTCTCTGAATGCTGTCCCATGCCAGGGCCAACTCATTCTTGATGTGTTCTGTGGTCCAAATCAGCTCCTCTGGTTTCATTCCCATAGTCCACAAGTCCTGTAGCTGCAGAAGTCTCTCTCAGCTAGGGAGGTATTACTTTATGTAAGACCCTCTAGCCTCTTCTCTGCCCAGAATATAAAGTTCAGATTCCCTGGACTGTCATTCAGCTTCTTTGCTTTGGGTAAGTTAACTGCTTCTCATCCTTCCCTGTACACACATACCACCACCAACAACAACAACAACTTACCAGTTTCCATTTGAAGGACTTTGAACAAGTTCCCTTTCCTTTTTTTTTCAAGTTTTTTTATTATATTTATTTATTTATTTTCCCTTTTGTTGCTCTTGTTTTTTCTTTTTGTTGTAGTTATTATTGTTGTTATTGATGTCAGTGTTGGATAGGTCAGAGAGAAATAGGAGGAGAAGACAGAGAGGGGAAGAGAAAGATAGACACCTGCAGATCTGCTTCACCACCTGTAAAGTGACCCCCCCCTGCATGTGGGGAGCCAGGGGCTCGAACCAGGATCCTTGTGCTGGTCCTTGCGCTTTGCACCACATGTGCTTAGCCCGCTGCACTACTGCCCGACTCCCACAAGTTCCCTTTCCTTTCCTGTCATTCTAAAGTTATGATCATCTTTAAATCTCAGTTTAAAACTAGCTTTCCTTGAAAAAACGTTTTGATTTGAAACTGGTCTATGAAAACTTGTCTTTTTTCCTATAATATCTATCTACTCATCTCTCTCTAAATATATATCTTTACACACACACACACACATGTATGTATGTATACACACATCAGTATCTATATATCTATATATAGATCTGTATAAATATATATAGATTTAGATAGTTTCTTTTTTATCTTTTTTTTCCCTTTTGTTGCCCTTGTTTTATCGTTGTTGTAGCTATTATTATTGTTATTGATGTCATTGTTGTTTGATAGGACAGAGAGATATGGAGAGAGGAGGGGAAGATAGACACCTGAAGAACTGCTTCACTGCTTGTGAAGTGACTCCCCTACAAGTGGGGAGCCGGGTGGCTCAAACCAGGGTCCTTATGCCAGTCCTTGTACTTTGTGCCACCTGCGCTTAACTCACTGTGCTACCACCCGACTCCCAGTTTCTTTTTTTTAATATTTATTTATTCCCTTTTGTTGCCCTTGTTTTATTGTTGTAGTATTGATGTTGTTGTTGTTGTTGGATAGGACAGAGAGAAATGGAGAGAAAGATAGACACCTGCAGACCTGTTTCACTGCCTGTGAAGCGACTCCCCTGTAGGTGGAGAGCCGGGGGCTCGAGCTGGGATCCTTACACTGGTCCTAGGACTTTGCGCCACTTGTGCTTAACCCGCTGCGCTACTGCCCAACTCCCAGTTTCTTTATTTTTTTAGATAGAGGCAGAGAGGTAAAGAAGCAGAGAAAGAGAGTGAAAGAGACCATAGCACTAAACTTTCTTCAATGTCATGGGGACCGGGATTGAACCTGAGTCATGCACATGGCAAAGCAGTGCACTATCCAAGTGAGTTATTTAGCTAGCCCTTTCCTATAATATATAAAGACTCAAACTCCCTAAACATTTCCCTTCTTAACCTGAGGAAAAGAAAAACCCCAACTCAATGGGCTTAATACGAAAAAGCCATTGTTTTCAGGCTACTAGTGGTCCCTGGGCCATGAATGGTACCTTTCCTCTCACTTGTCTGTCTGACTACCAGAATTTTCCTCCAGAGCTTAAGACTGTGAACTGGTACAAGTATAGATATTCTCAAGGAAGATCTATTTTTAACAGTCATCTCCCCCTTTGGATTTATGAGCTTTTCATCCTATTTTGCTTTGGGAACATCTGTTGTTTTTTATCATATACATGTTCATTGCAGAAAGTTTATAAAATATAGAGAAGCAAAATGGGAAAAAAATGTCAGTCTTACCAGTTATTTCTAGTAACACTCAGCTTTAGCTTTACCACCTTCCTCTATGAATATAGTTCTATGAAACTAGCATCATATATGCATGTACTTTAATAACCTGACTTTCCCCCTTCAATGTATAATATCCTTTCTTGCCACTGAAAGTTCTACAACCTTATTCACATTCTCATAAATGTACCAAATTGTTCATTGATTCTGTGTTGAGTATGCTCTATTTTTTTTTCATTAGTAGTATTTATTTTTTTTTTCTTTTTTTTTCTTTTTTTTTTTTTAAGAAAGGATTAATTAACAAAACCATAGGGTAGGAGGGGTACAACTCCACACAATTCCCACCGCCCAATCTCCATATCCCACCCCCTCCCCAGTGGCTTTCCCATTCTCTATCCCTCTGGGAGCATGGACCCAGGGTCATTGTGGGTTGCAGAAGGTAGAAGGTCTGGCTTCTATAATTGCTTCCCCGCTGAACATGGGCATTGACTGGTCGGTCCATACTCCCAGTCTGCCTCTCTCTTTCCCTAGTAGGGTGGGTCTCTGGGGAAGCTGAGCTCCAGGACACATTGGTGGGGTCTTTAATCCAGGGAAGTCTGGCCGGCATCCTGATGACACCTGGAACCTGGTGACTGAAAAGAGAGTTAACATACAAAGCCAAACAAATTGTTGAGCAATCATGGACCCAAAGCTTGGAAAAGTGGAGAGGAAGTATTAGGGAGGTACTCACTGCAAACTCTAGTGTACTTCTGCTTTCTTACTTTGGTGAGTATGCTCTATTTTTAATATTTACTTACTTTATTTATTGAAAAAAAGAAAATATGCTGAGAGAGGAAGAGTCCAGAACGCTCCTCATCTCTGGCCTTTGCTGGTACTGGGGATTAAATCTTAAGACTTCAGAGCCTCAGGCCTGAAAGCCTTTTACATTACCATCATCCTATTTCCCTAGCCCCTTCATCTATTTTTTGTTTGTTTATTTGTTTGTTTGTTTTCGGTGGTGGTGGTAGAACTAGGGTCTCACACTTTTGTATCTCACCTTCCCCATTCAGATAAAGAGGCACCACAGTGCTGAAGCTTCTGTTTCCCTACCACCTCTTCTGTGAGGCTGTGGCTCTGGCCTGTGTCATACACATGACAATTCAGGCACCCTATCTGGAGAGCTGTTTTTCCAATTCCTACTACTGTTTTTCCAATTCCTCTATTCTTGAGAGAAATTTCTTAAAGGACAGGAGGCGTGAAACACTTGAAGAATTTTACTGCAAGCCATGACAGAAATTGCCAGGCTAGCGTGGGGGTGCCTCTTCCCAGGCATGTACTCTCTGGGTTGGAGAGAACTCGACCAGAGCCAGCCTGGGCTGCTACTCACTCAGTGATGCGGGAGATAGATGATTCAGGAACCAAGCTCGTGGTGGGATAAGCAATGCAATGTCTTTATTGATCAGAGAGACAACACTTTTGTGAGATAGAACCGGAAGTGGCAAGTCAGAAACGGCTATGGCTAGGAAAGGGGGTGGAGAAAGGCAAAAGCGGACTGGGAAGGTAGAAACTTCCTTAGCAGCTCTTGCGAGGGTTTTAACTGGTGGGATTAATATTATCTGGCAGGCAGGGAGGGTCTTAAAGATAGATCAATGGGTTTTCAGGCAAAACAATGATTATGTAGACAGGCCATATATCAGGAATTGTGAGGGCTCACAGATACCTGACATCTCCCCCTTTCTTTTTATCTAATGGCCATAATATCAGGAATGTGGGGTGCTTTGTGAGGCAGGGAGTCTGATAGGACGAGGCACACCTTTGAGGTTACTCCTGTCCCTCCTTGCTCAACCTCTCAGTAGAGAGAGAGACTAACAGGATAGACACACTCCTCAGGTCAAGCCCTGCTAAGCTCAGCCACATCCTCACAATTTCCTGACATCTCCCCCTTTCTTTTTATCTAATGGCCATATTTAAATGGGTCAATGTCTGTAAAAGACTCCATTTATGTCAGGGGAATAGCAGTGTAGTGGTAAACAGAATCCTTTTGGGCAAAAACCTGAATGATGTCGTGCAGGTGTTTTTAAAAGAACTGGAATAAGACAGGGAGAGAGCAATAAGTAAGAGTAGCAAGGGCCAGCGTGAGGCCGAGAGGAGGCCTGGTGGGCTGAGAGGGTGGGGGCTGCCTGATGGGTGGAAGGGGGCGCTGCCTGATAGGCGGAGGAGCAGGGGCCTGATAGGCTGAGGAACGAGAGGGGTGATCTGGCGTTGTAGAGTCCCGAGACAGCTGGCTGCAAAGTCCATGGCCTGCTATAGTTGATCCTTGAGAAGACCAGCAGTGTAAAGGGAGTGTCCAAGAGCTCCACCATCAAGTCTGATAGAAGTGTCAGTCCAATGCCAATGACCAGGGGAAAAAACACTGCACGTCTTATCTTGATGGGGGAGGACAGCCACTGGAATTTTGCTTTTCTGTAGAGAGTGAGCTGAAACCACCAAAAGGTGACAGGTGAAGCAGAAGCAGGAAGGGCAGACAGTGATGGGCGAGAGAAGAGCAGTAGAAAAGTTTTGTCCTTGGACTTTGTGAGTCAGGTTCTTCAGATTGTGCCAGGTCACATCATGGGTTTCTGGGGCATTGTAGTCATGCCATCTTGTGGACAATGTCAGAGGGCAGGGGTCCAGATGGTTTTGGGATTCCATATGAGCAGTTGGTTCTTCATGTGAAAGCTTAACAAGAAATAAATAGATGGACCCAGAACTGGGTGGTTGTGAGTCCAATGATATTTTATCATTTGGCTTAAAAATAGGGGGAGTCAGGTGGTAGCACAGCGCATTAAGCACACGTGGCGCAAAGCACAAGGACCAGTAGAAGAATCCTGGTTCAAGCCCCCGGCTCCCCACCTGCAGAGGAGTCGCTTCACAGGCAGTGAAGCAGGTCTGCAGGTGTCTGTCTTTCTCTCCCCCTTTCTGTCTTCTCCTCCTCTCTCCATTTCTCTCTGTCCTATCCAACAATGATGACATCAACAACATTAATAACTACAACAGGGGCAACAAAAAGGGAATAAATAAATATAAATTTTTTTAAATAGGCTCTTATATTTAAGATAACCCCATTGAGGACTTCCAATGACTTCTGGGATTCTTAAGACATCAGGAGGTGAAGTGGTACCAGAGTATACAGGGACAGTGAGCACCTGCTATAGCTGGGGAGAGAGAAGTCGGAGGAAGAGCCGAGAGGGAATCTAGAGAATATGTGCCAGGAGAAGGAAAGAGTCTTGATCCTTAGGAGAGAAGTTTGTTCTTTGAAACCTCTTACTTCCCAGAGTGACTGTGTGGGGGTTAAGGAGGCTGGATTTGCATCCTTTTGTGGTGCTGGGCTGCTCTTTGCCTCATAAACCACCTCCCTCTCCTTTTCACCTCTCTCTTGTGGGCACAGTTAACTATGCTTGTGATTTCTGTCTGATGAAAAGGCCCTGAGACAGGAATACACAAAGGAGCTAGACTGTCTTGAACAGGAGGAGAGAAAAACAGTCTCAGTCCCTCTCTCTCTCTCTCTCTCTCTCTCACCTTCTCCCTCTCCCATACCCTCTCTCACCTTCTAGTGTTGGGGTCTTTCACATGTGTGGTTCCATGCAAGCTTGAAGCCCGAAACCTGGGTCTTCCGGTATGGTAAGGCATGTGCTCTACTGACTGAGCTATCTCCCAGCCCCTGATATTTTCTCTAGCAAAAGAGAAATGTGTGTCTATCTGTACTGAATAAGTAATATATACATATCCAGTGGACAAAACTCAAAATATATAGAAAGCAAATGACATGTTTTTCCAGACACCTAAATCATCTCCCATAACCAGTATTATTGTTTTCCCCAACTTTTTGAAAAGCCATACATTGTTCCATACTATGTTTTCCCCCACCCAGTAGATCTTGAAGATTGCTTTATATTAGTACACAAGCAACTCCCTCAGTCTTTTAACAGATATATGAAAATGCCATTGTGTGGACATACAATTTTCACTTAACCTGCCCCTTTTTGGTGGACATTTATATAGTTTCTAGTCTTTTTGCTATTTAAAAAAATTCAGTTAATAACTTTGTGTAGAACATTTTGCAAATATATAAGTTCATCATCTGTAAGGTAAATTCCTAGAAATGAAATCACTGGGTCCAAAAGTATGTGCGTTGATAATTCCAATTGGCCTTGCCAAATTGCCTTTTATAGCGTCTCCAACAACGTATGAATTTCTCACATCCTTGCCAACACAGTATTTTACTGAACTCTATTTTTTTTATTATTGTGTAGACAGAGACAGAGAGAAATTGAGAGAGGAAGGGGAGATAGAGAGGAAGAGAGACAGAGAGACACCTGCAGCCCTGCTTCACCACTTTTGAAGCTTTCCCCCTGCAGGTGGGGGCCAGGGGCTTGAACCTTGGTCCTTATGCACTGTAATATGAGCGCTTAACCAGGTGTGCCACCGCCTGGTCCCCGAGATAATTATTTTTAAATTTTTTTTTCCAAAAGCATTTATTCATTTCATTTTGTTGCCCTTGTTTATATTGTTGTAGTTATTATTGTTATTGATGTCATTGTTGTTGGCTAGGACAGAGAGAAATGGAGAGAGGAGGGGAAGACAGAGAGGGGGAGAGAAAGACACCGCAGACCTGCTTCACCGCCTGTGAAGCGACTCCCCTGCAGGTGGGGAGCCGGGGCTCGAACCGGGATCCTTAGGCCGGTCCTTGCACTTTGCGCCACGTGCGCTTAACCCGCGGTGCTACCGCCTCACTCCCCTGAACTCTATTTTTTTTAGTGATTTAATATTGATTTACAAAATTATGAGATACACAGGTATAATTCCACACCTGTCCCACCACCAGAGTTCTGTATCCCCATTCCCTCCACTGGAAAATGCATTAGTTCTCCCAAGATCACAAATATGGGTTAACTATTATTTTTATAACTATCTATACTTATATATGTTACCCATTTATTTTTCCTCTGGTACTACCTTTTTTTTTTTTTTTTTGCCTCCAGGGTTATTGCTAGAGTTTGGTGCCTGCCTGTGAACCCACTGCTCCTGGAGGCTATTTTTTTTTCTCCTTTTGTTGTCCTTTTTTAAAAATCTTTGTTGTGGTTATTATTATTGTTGTTATTGCTGTCGTTGTTGTTGGATAGGACAGAGAGAAATCGAGAGAGGAAGGGAGGACAGAAAGGGGGAGAGAATGACAGACACCTGCAGACCTGCTTCACCGTTTTAATTTTTAATTTCTTTATTGGGAAATTAATGCTTTATATTCAACAGTAAATACAGTAGTTTATACATGCATAACATTTCCCAGTTTTCCATATAACAATACAACCAGGTCCTCTGTCATTCTTCTTGGATCTGTATTCTTCCCCCTACTTACCCCAGAGCCTTTTACTTTGGTGCAATATGCCAATTCCAGTTCAGATTCTACTTGTGTTTTCTCTTCTGATCTTTTTTTCAACTCCTTCTCTTTCTTTTTAAGTCACATCTACTACTTCTGGGTGTCCTTCCCTTTTTTATTTATTTTATTTTATTTTATTTTTCCTCTTCTCTCTCCAGGTCCTGATGGAATTGAATTCAGAGCCCTCTGGTGATCTTCCTTTAACTTTTACCCCTCTGGGAGTATGGACCAAAATTATTATTTTTTATTTTTTAATTCATATTTATTTATTAATGAGAAAGATAAAAGAGAGGGAGAGAGAGAGAGAGAAAGAGAACCAGACATCACTCTGGTACATTTGCTGCCAGGGATTGAACTCGAGGCCTTATGCTTGAGAATCCAATGCTTTATTTACTCTGTCACCTCCCGGACCACTAAACCAAATTTCTTTATGGGGTGCAGAAAGGAGTTCTGGCTTCTATAATTGCTTTTCCAATAGACATGTTCATTGGCAAGTTAATCCATACCCCCAGCCTTTTTCTATCTTTCCCTACTGATCAAACTTTTTTTTTTATCATTACTGATTGGATAAGTGAAAGAGTGACATGGTTAACTTTCACTTTAATTCTTTGATTTTGAATATGAAAAAAAATTCAGACACAATAAAAGTGGAGATAAAAGTATAATGAGTCATCACCTATTAATACACTTAACAACTGTTATGTTAGCATTTCACCACCTTTGCCCGCCCATTTTGGTAGATAGAGTACTTTTATAATAAATTGATATTCATCGTAACATTTTATCCCCATCTCTGAAAAACAAGAACACTTCCCAGCTACCTTAATACTACAATTAAACCTAATAAAGTGAACAGTTATTCCATAATATAATCTAACACCCACTCAATGCTCAAATTGTCCCTATTGTCTCAAAATTTTATTTTATGATTTATTTATTGATACAGACTAAGGTTCATGTATTAAATTTCATGTGTAATTTTAAATTTGCACTTTAAACATTTTTATTTATTTATGGGATAGAGAGAGCTTTAGTTTGGCACATGCAATGCTAGGGACCAGATGCATGCAAGTCAGCTAGCCTACCCACTGCATAACCTCCCAGGTTGTGTTAATTTGTACTTTTATAATGAATAACTCAGGCAACTATTAATACATTTAAGAGATATTTATTATTTTTCTGTTTATTCTTTGTTCACCTTCCTATATCCATTTTGCTATTGGGTTGTTGAAATTTTTCCTTTTTAACATATGTCCTTTATCTTTTGGGTAAATGAGCCCTCTGCTGTGTGAAGGGCAAATATCCTTCCTCATGTTTGATTTTGCTGATATTTTATTTTATACCATATAACATTTTTTAAAATGTGGTTGAACTTTTTCATTTTAAGGCTTTTACATAATATTTAGAAGGCACTTTCCTATACCAGCACAGAAACATTCTGTCATATTTATTTTGTTTTTTTTTTTTTTTGGCTTTCCAAAGAGATGGCTGATATTTATTGTTTTTTATTTAATTTTTTATTTATAAAAAGGAAACATTGACTAAACCATAGAAGAAGAGGGGTACATCTTCACACAATTCCCACCACCAGAACTCTGTATCCCATCCCCTCCCCTGATAGCTTTCCTATTCTTTATCCCTCTGGGAGTATGGACCCAAGGTCATTGTGGGATGCAGAAAGTGGAAGGTCTGGCTTCTGTAATTGCTTCTCCGCTGAACATGGGCGTTGACAGGCTGATCCATATTCTCAGCCTGTCTCTCTCTTTCCCTACTGGGGAAGGGCTCTGGGGAATCGGAGTCCCAGGACACATTGGTGGGGTTGTCTGTCCAGGGAAGTCTGGTCGGCAGCATATTAGCATCTGGAACACTATCCAGAGAATCCCTGGTCACAAACTGCTGTTTTTTGGAGCTCACGCCAGCCACTGCTTGCAAGTCGTCATCTTGGCTCCGCCCCCTGGTTTTGTCTTCTCTCATTAATTCTTTTTTTTAAATATCTTTTTTTTAATATTTTATTTTATTTATTTATTCCCTTTTGTTGCCCTTGTTGTTTTATTGTTGTAGTTATTATTGTTGTTGTCGTCGTTGTTGGATAGGACAGAGAGAAATGGAGAGAGGAGGGGAAGACAGAGAGGAGGAGAGAAAGATAAGACACCTGCAGACCTGCTTCACCGCCTGTGAAGCGACTCCCCTGCAGGTGGGGAGCCGGGGTTCGAACCAGGATCCTTATGCCGGTCCTTGTGCTTTGCGCCACCTGCGCTTAACCCGCTGCGCTACAGCCCGACTCCCCTCTCATTAATTCTTATCAGAGATGAAATGTATCTTGGGGTATGAGAAATTAATTTAACTTATTTTTCCTTTTGGTGGTCATGCAGTCTTCTTATAACACTTTACCCAACAATCCTTCTTTGTCCTTCATATTTGAAATGCCATCTTTATCAGATATTAAATGCTTATATATACTTGGAACTATTCTGTCTTATTGCTGAATCTGCTTATTCATATATTAGTACTACCCATTATTTTATTTTATTTTATTATTTATAAAAAGGAGACATTGACAAAACCATAGGATAAGAGGGGTACAACTCCACACAATTCCCACCACCAGAACTCCATATCCCCTCCCCTGAGAGCTTTCCTAGTCTTTATCCCTCTGGGAATATGGACCCAAGGTCCTTGTGGGATGCAGAAGGTGGAAGGTCTGGCTTCTGTAATTGCTTCCCCGCTGAACGTGGGCGTTGACAGGTCCATCCGTACTCCCAGCCTGTCTCTCTCTTTCCCTAGTAGGGTGGGGCTCACCCAGTTTTTTATTATCATAACTTCGTGCTATGCTTTAATACTTGATAGGAAAAATGAAACATCTGGGAAGACTGATCATCCTATATCACCCTTCTTTGACTCCCCCCACCCTCTTCCTTCTAAATTTCCATAGCTGTTTTTTGTTGATTTTTCCAATGATTTTTTTCTAGCTGGCTGTCTCCCCCCTCAAACTGAAAGTATATACTATCAATATATTTGAAATGATACTAAAGGTGAGTTGAAGGAAGTCTTTATGATAGTGAGTTTCCCCATTACGAAACTAAATTTGTTCACATTTTTTTCATTTGTTCACATTTGTCCACATTTTTGTCTAGATCCTTGGAAGATATTCTTCCTATTTTGTGCACACCGCTTTTTAAATTTAGGCTAAAACAGTTTTGCCTTTTTATTATCCTTGCGGTAGTATAAATTTCTACTTCAGGAAACCATCCTGCCTCACCTTCCGTTGTTCCTTTTGCCTTTCAAACTAAATCTAAACTTTGTGGCTTCATTTAAGGCCTTCCATATGCAGTTTAAAACCTCTTTTCCACACATTTTATTCTCACCTGAAATGACTGGGTAGCCTCTGAGTAAGCTTTGTTCTTTTATCCCTTTCTCTGTCTGTGTGCTTTGTGTCTCTTTGACTCCCCTTTACCTCAGCCCCTCCAAAGTGGTTTTCCTCAGAAACTCCCCCACCACTTGAATTAAACATGATATTTCAGTTCTTTGACCCCCCCTGGTTGTTTATGGTATGTATCTTTTCTCTGGTAAGAATGCAGTATTGCCTTGTGGTGGCTTTTGTATTGTTGATTTGGGCTGTTATTTGCCTCTGGTGTGCTTGCAGAATTACCTGTAAGTTTGTGTCTTGTTTCCTCAACTGTGAAGCTCTTAAGGAAAGGAGCTAGCCTAGTGCTTGCAGAAACATTGAGGATAGGTCTCTGCACACAGAACATTAATAGTAGGAGTAGGGGCTGGAGTAGATAGCATAAAGGTTATGCAAAGAGACCTTCATGCCTGGGGTTCTGAAATCCTAGCCTCAATCCCCCATACCATCATTAAGTCAGAACTGATCTGTGCTCTGGTAAAAAATAAATAAAATAAAGTAAAATAAAATAAAATCTGTCACAGTTAACAGTTACAGCAGGTTTTCCATAGGCCAGCTTCTGTTTTCATCACTTTCTATAAATGAACTCACTTATAAATGAATACATGTTTCAAGTCTGAATATTAGGGGTTATTTGACCTCAAACACTACCCAGTTAGCAACTCAGCTGGCTGGTCTCATAGGACAGGGAGCTTTCTCGTGGTGATCTCACCCTTAGTTATTAGGGTTTGAGAGGAAAAAAAAGAAACCCATTCTTGGGAAGACTGGTTACCCATACCACCCTTCTTTTCTTCCTCCTCCTCCTCCTCTCCTTCTTCCACCTGCCACCACATCCTCCTCTAAGGATGCTCAGAGCCTGAAAAGGGAAGAGTGAGAACAAGATGAGGATACAGAAGTCCTGAGCTTGGTGTGAGCATTGACAGAAGTGTTTTCTTTTTTCTTGCCATGAGGGTTATAACTGGAGCTTGGTGCCTGTACAGTGACTCCATTGCTCCCAACAGCCATTTTTCTCTTTCTCCCTCCTTTCCTTTCTCCCCCCCCCCCTTTTTTTATTTGATAGGACAAAAAAATTAGGAGGAAATGGGAGGGGGGAGAGAGAGAGAAAGAGAGGCAGAGAGATACTTGCAGTGCTGCTTCACCACTGGTGAAGCTTTTCCCTAACAGATGAGATCAGGGGTTTGAACCTGGGTCCTTGCATCTGGTGACATATGTGCTCAACCAGGTGTACCACAGCCAATACCCTACTAGAGTGTTTTTTGGGTTTCCAGTGGCTGTGAGTCAGGTCATGATGACAGGCCTCTGGTAGACCTTAAAAGGCCTCATATGACAGGGGATCCCTGCAAGGTAGCTCACTGCCTTTGGGAACAACAGGCCCCTGAACTGCCTCTGTGACCGGTCTATGCCACCAAGATTTTCAGTCTGGCCATCTCTGGGCCACCCACTGGGCCACCTACCTCTCTTGCACTGGGAAGGTTCCCGATGAGCAGTGAGCGCTTGGCCCACTCTGGGAGTGAGCCTGCTGAGCTTGCAGATATGGAGCCTGAGTGAAGGAGCTGAAATTCATCCCCAGCCCTGGGCCTTTTCTCCCCTCATGATCATCATCAGCCTCTCAGAATCTTTTCCATGTCTCAGTGGCACAAAGTGTCTGAGGATGCTGAGGATTCTGGGCAATTCCCCCCAAGCCTTTGAGTAAAAAGCTGCCAGAAGGCTTCAACACTTTGGAGTCTCAGAAGCATCATTTGCATGTTGAACGTGGGGGAGATTTAAGGGTGATTTATGATGCATCTGCACTAATGCACATCACAGCCAGCAGCCTAGAATAGAGCCCATGTCCCCAGTCAGAAGTACAACCTTACCCTTTGCCACACACAGAGAATCGACATCTCAGCACCTGTGTAATGAAATTTGTAGATTCTTAAAACAGAAAAAAGGAGGACTTTAGCCTTTTGAGATGACTTCTTCTAAAGAGGCTAAAAGGTTTAGCTCTGTGCTCAGAGCACAGCTGCTTAAGGGGACTAGTTAGTCACTTAAGAGACCAAACTGGCTATGAGGGAAGAAACTGTGGGGCTGAGACTGATTCTGAACAAATGCCATCATGTTCCTTCATCAAACTTCACTTGTGAGGGGCTGGATGATGGTGCAGCTGATAGAGAACTACATGCTATAGTGTGTGAGGACCTGGGTTCAAACCTCTAGTCCTCACCTGCAGAGGGGAAAGCTTAAAGTGCTGAAGCAAGTACTACAGGTCTCTCTCTCTCTCTCTCTCTCTCTCTCTCTCATTCACCCTTCCCTACTGATTTCTATTTCTATTCAATAAATAAGTAAATAAAATTTTTAAAAACCCTTCACTTGTGCTTTACAAAGCAGCTTTTTCAATCATGACCGTTTAACTTGTTACTAATTTAAAAAAAGAAAAAAGAGCAAGGCCACTTTCCCCATAAAGTGCTCAGAGATCCAGAATGAATAAATATCTTTTGATGTTCATACTTGTAGTTGGTAGTAGTATTTTTCCACTTCTTGCGAGCATAGTTTTTCTCTGACTGCCTTAGATATCTCTGTAGCTATAGCACACCTCACATGTATAATACAGCCCTGTGCCTCCAGACTCAGGGGTAGGAGCTGCCTTCCCCATCCCTGAGTTCTCCACCTCCACCCAGAGCCTGGCATCTAGTGGTTGTAGAGTCAACATTTGCTGAATGAATGAATATGTGAATAAAGGGTCTGAGTTCCTAACTCTAAAATAGCCGTGCAGTGGGATGCAGTTTGATGCTGCAAGCCTCAGGAACTGCCAGGACTATACCCTTGAGACCTTGCTGGCTGGGCTCCTTTTGTTGTTGTTGTTAAATCAGGTATTTAATAATTTAAGAAGTCTGCCCTCCTACGGTTTGGGCTTGGTTGAGGGCACATTTTGCCTGCTCCCACAGTGCTGGCATTCCCTCTCAGCGGGGCAGCTCTGAGTCTGTCTGGCTGTGACCAAACCCATACACACCCTCCCCAGGGAAACTCCATGACCCTCAAGTCCAACCACACTGCCAGGTCAGCTTCCACTTGGGATCTTTACCCAGAGTACCCACAAGCCATAACCAGAAATATTTATTGAACCAAGTGGAGAAAGACTTCATTTCTTCTCTCTCCTCTTCCTTTGTCCTTGTAATTTCTTTTTTTTTAAATTTATTTATTTATAAAATGGAAACACTGACAAGACCATAGGATAGGAGAGGTACAATTCCCACCACCAGAGCTCCATATCCCATCCCCTCCCCTGATAGCTTTCCTATTCTTTAACCCTCTGGGAGTATGGACCCATGGTCATTGTGGGATACAGAAGGTGGAAGGACTGGCTTCTGTAATTGCTTCCCCGTTGAACATGGGCATTGACAGATTGATCCACACTCCCAGCCTCTCTCTCTTTCCCTAGTGGGGAAGGGCTCTGAGGAAGCAGAGCTGCAGAGCTCCAGGACACATTAGTGGAGTCATCTGTCCAGGGAAGTCCAGCTGGCATCATGGTAGTATCTGGAAGCTGGTAGCTGAAAAAGAGTTAACATATAAAGCCATACAAATTGTTCACTAATCATGAACCTAAAAGCTGGAATAGTGCAGATGAAGATTTGGGGTCTCCGTTTTGGAATGTACCTGTAATTTCAGCTACTTTTCCATCTCTCTTGCCCTTGCCCAGTCTTTCCCATTCTCTGTGCTATGCCAGCCTCTTGTCCTCTCTCTAGTAGCTTGTTCAAGTTTCCCAGGCCTAATATCACAAGCAGTCTATATTTATTTGTACAAAAGTACTAAGAGGTACAGACAGTGAAGGCCAGAAATCTGGTTTGGGCTAATGCTGTCTAAAAGTGGTGGTGGGAGAGGGCCCCCCCCTCCCGTCAGCATCTTAGGTCTGAAAATCAGCACCCCTATTTACCATTTCTGGAGCTGAGAGAGAGTCTGCAGAAGGCCCTCAGCTTTATTTCACATTTGCACCAACCTAGCACAGTCCTGTCACAGATAGGAGCTGGACAAGAGTTGTACAGTCAGCCATGTGGAGCAACTGTGGAGCCCAGCTGTGTGCTAGGCTGCAGGTCTCAGGGAGGAGGAGATGGGACCCAGACAGGCTCTCCTGGACTCAAGGAACCTAGTTTTCTGGGATCTCAGGAACTTCCAGGAGCAGATTCTGAAAAGACAGAAGACTTGGGAGTCAGGCTGTAGAGCAGAGGGTTAAGCGCAAGTGGCGCAAAGCACAAGGACTGGCATAAGGATCCCGGTTCGAGCTCCGGCTCCCCACCTGCAGGGGAGTCGCTTCACAGGTGGTGAAGCAGGTCTGTAGGTGTCTATCTTTCTCTCCTCCTCTCTGTCTTCCCCTCCTCTCTCCATTTCTCTCTGTCCTATCCAACAACAACAACAACAATAATAACTACAACAATAAAACAACAAGGGCAACAAAGGGAATAAATAAATAAAATAAATATTAAAAAATAAAATAAAATAAAAAGACTTGCAGATACAGATAAGAATTGCACACCAGAGAGATCTGACCTAGGGGAGATGTCAGCAGAAGCACCATTTCCACAGATTACACAGTGAAACTCCTCCAACTTGCATGCCTAAGCCCTCAGAGGTGGCAGGTTTGATCTCTGGCACCATCCTGTGCCAGAACTAAGCAGTGCTCTGACTCTTTCTCTCTCTCTCCCGCCCTCTCTCCTTCTCTCCCTCTCTCCCCTCCTCTGAAATTCTCTCTCTTTGAATAAGTAAATAAATGGATCTTTAAAAATTATACTTGCACCAAAATAAAAGACTCTGAGGTCGGGGGGAGGGTTCAGGTCCTGGAGCATCATGGCAGAGGAGGACCTAGAGTGGGTTTAATTGTTATGTGGAAAACTGAGAAATGTTACACATGTACAAACTACTGTATTTTACTATTGATGTTTTACTATTGTAAAACATTAATCCCCCTCCATAAAGAAAAAAAAAAAAAAAACTAAAGGAGGGAGAGTTAAGTGAAGGAGTTTGTCTGCGCTGAATGGCCAAGAGAGAGCATTCCAGGCAGAGGGAGTATTCACTGGGTGTATGGGTGGGTGAACCTGGTGTTGAGATCTGAGCTCACTGGCATAGTGGTACAGAGCACTGGGAAAGCAGGTAGCTTGATTAAGGGTGTCGTTAATTCTTTATTGTTCCAGCTCTGATAGCACAAGACCTGTGTTGCCCAAAGGCTACAAATCACAACTGCTTCTGGGAAGGGGGTGGGATAGAGATGTTGTCCTCCTCTGCCAGGGATGGGGCAGGACCCCGGGATAAGGTAAAGCCATTCAGTCCCATGTCACATTGCTTGGGGGCCCTGCTAAGCTTAGACACCTCACCCAGGGCTTTTCTCCCCACACAGATGAACGGGAAGTTGTTCAGAAGAAGACCTTCACGAAGTGGGTGAACTCACATCTGGCTCGAGTGTCCTGCCGCATCACCGACCTCTACAAGGATCTGCGGGATGGACGGATGCTCATCAAGCTGCTGGAGGTGCTCTCTGGAGAGATGCTGGTAAAGTCCCTGAGCCCAGTGACTAGGGAAGAAAGACTAGGAATATAGCTCCTCACTTTTCTTCTAGGAGGTTTCAGTACTTAACGGCATTCGTAAGTGTCCATACAGCTGGCTGGGTCCTTTGACCTCTTCCCAGAATTCCTCTTCCCGGCCACTCTCACACCTTCATGCTTCTGTGGACTTTCTCCAGTTTGAGTCTGGGCATCTTGGGTCAGCCACTTCTTTCTCCTCCTTAGTTGGGTTGTATCGATTCCATTACCCAGCTAGATATTTTGCATTCTTCTTGGAACCAAGAAGGAAATGTGGAAGATATTTCCCCATGTGTCCTATAACTCCTTTAAAAATTATATCTTATTTATTATTTGATAGAGACAGAGAGAAATTGAGAGGAGAGGGGAGATAGAGAGGGAAAGAAACAGATACCTACAGCCCTGCTTCACCACCTGTGGAGCTTTCCCTTTGCAGCTGGTGACCAGGGGCTTGAACCTGGGTCTTTGCACACTATAATGTGTGCGCTCAACCAGGTGCACCACCACCTGGCCCCTGTTCTATAACTTCTTCAAGTGGATGTTAATCATACACCTCTTGGTTGTAAACTGCGTAGCAGTCATGCTGCCTGTGTCAGAATTACTAGGTTAAGTTCCATGGTTTGCTAGGTGATTTCCTTTGTGACCTAGGACCTAGCCAGCAGGACTGTCTTTGCCTCTTTGTACAAAATAGGGAAGACCCTCAGAATCTTAGTGTCTCTATGAAAAAACAAAAAACAAAAAAGTACCATGTTCTTTATTTTTTTAAACAGGACAGAGAGAAATTGAGAGGGGAGAGGGAGATAGGGAGAAAGAGAGATACCCGCAGGCCTATGTCATATTTGTGAAGTTTCTCCCCTGCAGGTGGGAAATGGGAGCTTGACCCCTAATCTTTGCACACGCAACACATGCACTCAACCGAATGTACCACCACGCATCCCCTATAATTATGTATTACCAGGAGAATTATTTGTTTGTTCGTTTGCTTGCTTGCTTGTTTTACCAGAGTAATGCACAGCCCTAGCTTATGGAAGTGCTAGGGATTGAACCTGGGACTTCAGAACCTCAGGCATGAAAGTCTTTTTGCATAGCCATTATGCTGTCTCCTCAACCCTACCATGTTCTTCTGTTGTTATCTTTTTAACTTTAAAGCTCAAGTTTTGTCTGTTACTCAGCATTGAAATCCCACGATGTAAGGTTCCAGTAGGTACCCTTCAGATGATGCAATTACTCTTCTTAATGGTCTTCTTGAGCTTGGGCTGGGCTCCTTCTGAGGATAAGGAAGGAGGACATTAGAGATTATCTGATTCTTAGAAATGTACCTGGTTCACATTGTAAATGCCCAATTATCTGGTGTGTTTACATTTGAATGCAGTATATTATCCACTCAGAAGGCTTTGTTAAGACACCCATCCCCTTTCTTCCCCCCCCCCCCCCACACACCACTAATGATACCCAATGCAGAGCTCTAGATAGAGGGAAGGATCCTCTGAACCTTGTTAGAAGCATTTTATTGGGTTGAAAAGTGTGGAGGAAGGCCAGTCAGATAGCCCTCTCGGATCATATGCTGCTTTGCTATGTGGGCAACCCAGGTTCAAGCCTGACTTCCACTGTATTGTAAGAAGTATCAGTGATATAGTCTCTTTCCTTCTTTCTTCTCTGTCTGTATCTTTAAAAAAGTACCAAAAAGAAGACAAGTGCTAGCACACCTGGTTGAGTGCACATTTTTTGCTTAGCCATTATACTGCCTCCTCTGCCCGAGTACACATTTTTATAGTGCACAAGGATCTGGGTTCAAGCCCACTGTTCCCAGCTGCATGGGGAAAGCTTCACAAGTGGTGAAACAGTACAGCAATTGTCTCTCTCTCTCTCTCTCTCTCTCTCTCTCTCCCTCTTCCCTTTTTATTTCTCTCTGTCTCTATCCAATAAATAAATATAAATTGGGGCTGGCGACTGGCATGAAGGGCAAATGTTGATGATAGGAGCACAGCCAGATTGCAACCACCTCTAGGCTGACTGGAGGTCCCTTCATGCTCACGGGGGCCACTTCTGTTCCCAGCCGAAGCCCACAAAGGGAAAGATGCGCATCCACTGCCTGGAGAACGTGGACAAGGCCCTGCAGTTCCTCAAGGAGCAGCGTGTGCACCTGGAGAACATGGGGTCCCATGACATTGTGGACGGCAACCACCGTCTGGTCCTGGGCCTCATCTGGACCATCATCCTCCGCTTCCAGGTGGGTTGTCAGGGCAGAAGGAGTGGAGATAGCTTCTCAGAACCAGGCAGGGCCCAGGGGCTTATGCAACAATGAGTGAATGTGTGTTCATTTATATTCCAAGGGACTAGAATCTAGGGGACCTGTCCATAGGACAAAGCTTATAGGAAGGGGACTGACTGTCCCCAGTGTCACCTAATTGCCGATGCTCAGGGTGAGCCCTTTCATTAGTAGATGCTAGAAATTATGAGGCAGCAGCTAGAAATTATTAGCTGGGATGAGCTCTGATGAAAGATATCCTCGTTCCCTTCTCTACATGTGTCACTTCTTTATGTTGTTTCTGAAATCATTTGAGCACTGAAGATCTGCTCTTATGTTTCTGATCTATAACTTTTCCCTCCCAACCCTGACATTCAAGTTGCAGGTATTTGAGAAGGACATTGAAAAAGCATGAGGGGAAGAAACAGAACCTTTACCTGCTGCTTTGGGAATAGAAAGAATAGGAGGAATAGGAAATTGTAGACAGGGGAATAAAAGCACACAGCTCAGACACTGCAGCGTTCAGCTGAGTGATCTTGGATGCCCAGCCTCACTCTCATGGGTGCTTAAGTTAACAGTGAAAAATAACAAAACTGTGGAGAATGAAAAGGCAAGAGGAGCTACTAATCAAAATACAATACCTGCCAATACCCTTGTTGTTTCATATCCTTGCAGGGTGTTGAACCTCCCAGGGAGGAATCAGAGCATCTTATTTATTCTCAGCACCTCGTTAGAGCTCGGGAGTTTGAACCACTGCCTCTGGCAGGAGGAAGCTGTCCCTTTGTCTTTGCAACAGGCCAGGCAGGGAGGCAGGCCACTTGGACAAAGAAAGGGCCACAGGGTGTGGTGTTTCCACTGTAGGCAGGGTCACTCAGAGGGATGGCTGCAGAAGAGGAAAGAGTGGGCAAGTCTCTCAGAGAGAGCAGGAAGTCACAATCCAGACAGAGACCTCATTCTTCTCCCTCTAATCGCCTGCAGATTCAGGACATTGTTGTCCAAACTCAGGAAGGTCGTGAGACACGTTCGGCCAAGGATGCATTGCTGCTATGGTGTCAGATGAAGACAGCAGGGTATGTCCTGGGAACCAGTCACTTCCTTGTTCTCCATAATCCCCCTCCCACCCTGAGTCCAACCCCCCATGGCCCCCTAGTATGGCCATCAACATCCAGAGCTGTAGTATCTTTGGTGAAATTGATGCAAAGTCTGTTCTGACCTGATCCTTTGAGGCCTGGAACACTTAGGGAGAAATAAACCTGGAATGGGCTTCTTTTCTTTAAGATTTAAAACAAATATTTATTTATTTATTTATTTATTCCCTTTTGTCAGTCACCCTTGTTGTTTTTGATGTCGTTATTGTTGTTGTTATTTGTTGTTGTTGGATAGGACAGAGAGAAATAGAGAAAAGAGGGGAAGACAGAGAGAGGGAGAGAAAGATAGACACCTGCAGACCTGCTTCACCGCTTGTGAAGCGACTCCCTTGCAGGCGGGGAGCTGGAGGTTTGAACCGGAATCCTCATACCAGTCCTGGCGCTTTGTGCCACCTGCGCTTTACCCCCTGCACTACCACCCCACTCACTGGGCTTCTTTTCCAAAGTTGCCTAGAGTCAGACAGTGAGGTCTGTTGGTTGTACGAGTCTCTTGAATCCACCTTATGGGGGAGCATCTTTTGATTTAATGGCTACCCTTAAGTTCTAGCAGCTTGAAAAGACAGAAGTTCATTCATCTCCTGCTTGGTTCTTGTTCCATATATTTGTTTGAGGCCCTTGAGAATCCCTGCCTTGGTTCTTAATGTTTCTTTTGCATTCTTTCGCATTCTCATGCAGTTACCCCCATGTCAATGTCACCAACTTCACCTCTAGCTGGAAGGATGGCCTGGCCTTTAATGCCCTAATACACAAACACCGGTAAGAGGGTGGAGAGGGCTGTGGACAGGACTTCTGGGGGGTGTGGGATACATAACGTGCAGGCTACCACTATTCAAGCTTGACAGGAATGCGACCTCTCCTTTCAGCCTCAGCATCCCTGCTCCCCTTATGCCCCCTCCCTGCTGCTTCTGTCCATGTGCTGGCACTCCCAGCTGCCTGCTCCTCTGCTTCCCCTCCTCCCGCAGGCAGGCTGCCTCCCTGCATCTGCCCCAGTGCCTTTGCTTCATGTCAGGGTGTCTCCTGTTGGTGGGGCCACCAGAGTCACTAGCTTTGAACCATTGGGCTTTGTCCCCAGGCCTGACCTGATCGACTTTGACAAATTGAAGGACTCGAATGCCCGGCACAACCTAGAGCATGCCTTCGATGTGGCTGAGCGTCAGCTGGGCATCATCCCTCTCCTTGACCCCGAAGGTGAGCCTGCACCCACTCCAGACCACAAGACTCCCGAATAGTCCAGGTCACGCACCAGGCAAGCTGTGGGCATGGCAAGGAAGGAGACAGTGACCAGACCAGGGTTCTGCTCCAGGCTTGCTCGTCAGGCCCATATTGGTTCCTAACACCTGGCCTGACCTGTTTAGGTGTCCACTGTCATTTTGGGAACATTCTTTGTTCCTCCTCCTTCTGTGGCCCTAATGTGAATTTCATCCTCTCACTGAGATCACAGGCCCATTGCTCTTTCATTCTGCCCTCTCTGCTTTACTCTGCCTGTAATTAAATTTCCTGCTAGAACAATATGGCTTCTGGCTTGGTCCTGAGACTATGTTCTTCCTTCCTGCAGATGTCTTCACAGAAAACCCCGATGAGAAATCCATCATTACCTACGTGGTAGCATTTTACCACTACTTCTCCAAGATGAAAGTGCTGGCAGTGGAGGGCAAGCGTGTCGGCAAGGTACAGAGCTGTTTTGTAACCAGCGTGCCACCTTCTTTGCCACACCCAGGCATTGGCTGGGAGGTTACAGTTCCATTCAGAGAGGTTATTATCTAGGTTTAAACTGTGGTGAGGCTTGAATACCCTCCACCAACTTCCTTGGAAGCTGACTATTGCCAAGTTAAAACACTCCCAAACTGAATTGAAAATAGTTAGATGTTTTTGCAATGTTGTTTAAAAAAAAAAAAAAATCATTCTTTGGCTTTTGGTAGTTCTGGGAACTGAACCTGGGAGCTCAGAGACTCAGGCATGGAAGTCAGTTTGCATAACCATTATGCTACCTTCCCAGCCCTTTGTTTTGTTTTGTTTGCTAGAGCACTACTCAACTCTTTTTTTTCTTTACCAGAGCAATGATCAGTTCTGGTTTGTGGTGCAGGCAGTGGGGGTGGGTGGGGGTGAATTGAACCTGGGACTTTGGAACCTCAGGCATGATAGTCTCTTTGCATAACCATTATGCTATCTACCCCCTGAACTCTTGTTAATGGTAAGTATAGGGGATTATGTTAAAGCCCCCCCCCCCCCCACTGATGGTTTGTTCTCAAGGAGGTCAAGACCTGCAACTCTGAGCCTGCCTTTCACCTGAGACTTATGTCTCATGAATGTTTTCAGGGGAATAAGACAGGCTTCTGTTTGGTTGGTTTATTGTGACTATAGGCCTCTTAGTTTCCCATTAAGCCCATTCCACTTACAGATTTTTGGGCTGGAATTTTTTTTCCTGCTGGGACTTTAACTCCTCAAAGGGAGGGGTCATTTCTCATCCATTTTTGTGTAGCTGGTGCTTGTAAAAACAGTGCCTCAATTCCACTTATTTATTTACTTATTTATTGCCAGTAAAGTTATGGCTGGGGTTCAGTTCCTACACAATAAATTCACTGCTCCCAGCAGCCATTTCCCTCAACCCAACTTCGTTCCTTTCCTTGGTTTGATAGAAGAGAGAAAAACTGAGAAGGAATGAGAGACTAGAAGGAGAGTTAGGGGGCTGGGTGGTAGTGAAGCAGGTTAAGCTCACATGGCATGAAGGACAAGGATCATCTCAAGGATCCCAGTTTGAGCCCCTGGCTCCCCACCTGCAGGCAGTGAAGCAGCTCTGCGGATGTCTTTCTCTCCTCCTCTCTCTCTTCCCCTTCTTTCTCGATTTCTCTCTGTCCAATACAACAACAATGACAGCAATAACTACAATAATAGAACCAACAACAATGACAAACAACAAGGGCAACAAAAGGGAAAAAATGCCCTCCAGGAGCAATGGATTTTATAGTGTAGGCACCGAGTCCCAGTGATAACCCTGGAGGAGGACAAAAATAATAATAAAAGGAGAGTTAAAAGGAAACACCTGCAGCACTGCTTCATCAGTTGTGAAGCTTCCCCTCTGCAAATGGAGATCAGGGACTTGAACCTAGATCCTTGTGCATGATAATGTGTGTGCTCAAGTGGGTGCACCACTGCCCAGCCTCCTAATATACATATAAAAAGGATAAACAAAACATCTTAGATGATCCTAGAGGGGCCAGTGTCCTGACACAGCAAGCTGACTAAACTTTCAGGGAACTGGGGGTGGGGTCAGTTTCGGGGGCTGCAGTAACCCAAGCAAAGCTAATCCCACCTGATGTTGCCAGTGCATGGTAGGGGGCAGGACCCACCCACTTTCAGTCCACTGGTCCACCTTAGCAACAGTCTTGGTTTTAGACTGCAAACCCAACATGGAGCACACTAGGTTTGAGAGCAGGAGTGCTCTGTTTCAGGGACACCACCTTGGCCGGTAGCCTCGTTGGCATCATCACCCAACGAGTGAGAAGAAACTAATGAAGTGATTGTTCCTCTAGGTAATTGATCATGCCATAGAGACCGAGAAGATGATTGAAAAGTACAGTGGGTTGGCCTCAGACCTGCTCACCTGGATTGAGCAGACCATCACGGTCCTCAACAGCCGCAAGTTTGCCAACTCCTTGACTGGCGTTCAGCAGCAGCTACAGGCCTTCAGCACCTACCGTACCGTGGAGAAGCCACCCAAGTAAGGGCCCTGGCTTGGGAGGGGATGGTGGTGGTTGCCTGTGTCTGAGATAACTGCCAAAAGGGAAAGCCATATGAAGCCCACCTGCTCTTCATATCCTAGTGGTTAGAGAACTTCACCTCTGTCACCTCCTTCCTCCCTGCCTTGCCTCCCTGCTCCCAAATCATCAGCCTATATATAAAGAACAGCTATTATAAGTAACCCTGTCTCCTAGCCAGAAAAAGTCACTTCCGGGATCCTTGAGGGGACACAGGAATGAAATCTTGGGCTTTGGAGTCTCTTCAAAAAACCTCTATTTCAAGGTTCCTCTCTCATCCATGCACTTAGCTGCAGGTTTGTTTTCTGATCATGCCCCCGATGTTCTCAGTCCCAGAGCTCTCTGAGAGGCCCTGCTGATCACCAAGTGCATCCTTCTTATTCTCTCCCCTGTCTGCCAGTGCTCATGAGCAGAGCACTTAGCCTGACTCCTGGGGCTTCTGCTCCACCCCAGTGTATGCAGGGCCTGTCTGCTCATACATAGATACACACAATTACACACATCCAACACACAAACAGGGCATGCCAGATTGCCTGTTGTTAAGTTGTCCAGCTTTCCTGAAAGGGTTTCTGTCTCTTCAGTGGTAGGTACCCTCTGCCTTGTTCCCCCACCCCTTCTCGTCACACTCTTCATTCATGACTCTCAAAAAGGAAAGGTGAGATACAAAGCCTAGAATGTACTAAGTATCTGAATCCAGGTCTGACACTAACTCACCCTTAAAGCTCTAAATTCAACATAGATAACACCCTCTTCCATCCTCCCCCCAGCGAATCTGCTAGGCACTGCAAGGGACTGTTAATGGTGACTGTGTAGATGGTTCTTGGGGGCATGGTCTGAGCTCCCCAAGGGCCTGTGAGAACTCAGATCTATGAGACTGGCCTCAGGGAGGGAATTTTGCTTGCATGCTATGTCGAGGATGATTCCTGTTTTTTGTTGTTGTTTGTTTTTAATTCTAATTTTTCAAAAGAAATATTTGTTTATTTTTACCAGGGCACTGCTCAGCTCTGGCTCATAGCAGTGCCTGAGGTTGAGCCTGGGACCTTGAAGCCTCAAGTATAAAAGTCTGCATAACCACTATGCTGTCTCCTCAGCTCCACATGGAAGTTGAAAAAGTAGATAGTAGCGGGGGTTGTATTGTTAAATGGGAAACTGGGGAATGTTATGCATGTACAAACTATTGTATTTATTGTTGAATGTAAAACATTAATTCCCCAATAAAGAAATAAATTTAAAAAATAATAATAAAATAATAAATCCAATAGCTGGAATAAAAAGAGAAAAAGAAACAGTAGATAGATATTTGGGTACTTGCAGAAATGTGAAAGTGCCTGGTTGCCTGGATCTCAGATCCAGGTTCTACACATCTATTCTGTTGCCAGCTCTTATTTCCTACACCTGAAACCCAGCCCTCTCAGAAGCATCTGGCCTCAGATTCAGAGGTAGCACAATGGATACAGTGCTAGACTCTCAAGTATGAGGTCCTAAGTTCGGCTGCAGGTTTCACATGTGCCAGAGTGATGCTTTGGTTCTCTTCACCTTAGTAATGAATAAATAAAGAATTTGGCCTTTAGGATTTGTCAGGAAAGTGCATTTATTGGGGCTCAGGTCAAAGTTGCTTTCGTGCAATAGTTTCTATGTGGATAATGCTGCTTCTGAAGTTGTATTGATTCACTCAAAAAAAAAAAAAACTACAAAGCTAGTAGAAGTTCTCATTGCTTACAGAACATCAAAATTTTCTTTGTTTTTGAAGTGTTATTTATTTATTGTTGAACAGAGATAAATTGAGAGGGGATGGAGAGGTAGAGAGGGAAAAATACAGAGATATATTTATAGAAATGTTTCACCACTCGTGAAGCTTTCCCTATGCAGGTGGGAACCAGGGGCTTGAACCTAGGTCTGTGCGCATTGTAATACAAGTGCTTAATCAGGTGTGCCACATTCTGGCCCCTAAAAGTTTCTCTGTATTAACTGGTAAGACTTGATGACTGCAGAAATTACCAGACTATTGCAGATAACCTATGGGAACCAGTGATACAGAAGAGTTCCAGATTGACTTTAGGAAAAAAAAAAAATGACTGTGGGATGTAAACATTAATTTCCCTACCTCTGTGCTCTTGACAGGTTTCAGGAGAAGGGGAATCTGGAAGTCCTGCTTTTTACCATCCAGTCTCGAATGAGAGCCAACAATCAAAAAGTGTACACACCCCATGATGGGAAGCTGGTGTCTGACATCAACCGGGTACAGTAGCCTCTCCAATTACATGGGACCAGTGGGTCAGCTGAGTTCCTTATTAGGAGCAGCAATAGTCGTTTGACAGAGCTACAGGTCCTTTTATGTGGTGCTATTAATGACACAATAGGTTATTGGGGGGCATAATCTGAACTGAGTTCTGAAAGGTCAAACTCTGCCTACCATCTGTCAGTTCACCCCCTGCTCAGATATCTAGAGTCCATTTGGGGGGGCGTAGTTTATAGTATCTCTTCTATAGACCTTGTATTTGAGGCCAGGTAGTAGCACACCTGATTGAGCACATGTTACAATGTGCAAGGACCTGGGTTCAAGCACCCAGCCCCTACATGCAAGGGGAAAGCTTTGCAAGTGTTGCAGGGGTCTCTCTGTCTCTCTCCCTCTCTATCACCCCCTTCATTCTTTGTTTCTGGCTGTCTCTATCCAATAAATAAATAAAGATAAAAAAAAATTTTTTTTTAAACCCTGACTTTTTTGTTTAGGTTGGAATAATAACTACTATTTAAAGGGAAATATATATATATATATATATATATATATATATATAATTTGTTAATTTGTTTAGGATAGAGACAGAGAAATTGGGAGAGGAGGGGGAGAGGCTGAGGGAGTAGGAAGTGGAGAGACCCACAGCCCTGTTGCACTGTTTCGCTATTTATATAGTATCTCCCAGCAGATGGTAACCAAGAGCTCAGGCCTGGGTCCTTGTGCACTGTTTTGTGTGTGCTCTGTGAGGTGAACTGCCACCCGGCCCCCATACTAACCACTTGTAATAGAAGGGATATGCCTTACAATATTTTTGAGGTTTGGAGGCTTAACATCACCTGGAGTTCTAATAAAATGGAGGTAGCTTTTGATCATTAAGAATTTACTGAGTACTCATAGAGGTAACATGATTTTAGGCTGAGTGTCAGGGGCAAGTGTAGGGTAGCTGGGAGGTCAGGACCATTTGGCTGAGCCAGATTTGAAAGCCCAAAATTCTGCTGCTGAACTTGAATCTGGAAGTCTCACTCACTATGTCCACAGAGAGAGATGGAACCTCCAACTCCCAGGGGTTTCTCTTGTGCCCCAGTAACTCTCCCCGTGCCTTCTACAGGCCTGGGAAAGCCTGGAGGAAGCAGAATATCGCCGTGAACTGGCCCTCAGGAATGAACTCATTCGGCAGGAGAAGCTGGAGCAGCTGGCCCGACGCTTTGATCGAAAGGCAGCAATGAGAGAGACTTGGCTCAATGAAAACCAGCGCCTGGTGGCCCAGGTAAGGAGAGGCCATGTGTTTCGGTCTGGCAGGAAAGGAGAAGTGCTCTAGTACCCCCAGAACCAGAGCTGGCCTCTAAGCAATGGTGGGACAGGCCTCTCCACAGGCCTCACAGCCCTACTTCAGTGACTGGGTGGATGTAGGGTCACATCTGAGAAAGATCACTCCTGGTTTTATTAAGTCTTATTTTTAAAACAGTCTCACAATCCCCCAAGTGACTCTCAATGGGACGGAGGGTAGATAGCATAATGGTTATGCAAAACAGACTTTCATGCATGCCTGAGGCTCCAAAGTCCCAGGTTCAATCCCTCGCACCACCATAGGCCAGAGCTAAATAGTGCTCTGGTTAAAAAAAAAAAAAAAAAAAAAAGTGGCTCTCAATGTTGTTGTATGTCATCAACTCTAGCCTACAATGCTTCAGTTAATAGTAAACAATGCCCTCCAGCGGCCAGGGAGACAGCACAATGGTTATACAAAGGACTTTCATCCCTGAGGCTCTGAGGGCCCAGGTTCATTCCTGGGCACCATCATAAACCAGAGCTGAGCAGTTTTCTGGTCTCTTTCTCACTGTATCTTTCTCTATATACCTCTACATTAAACAGCTAAATGTTTCACAATACTATAATAAATAACGTGAGAGTTATAGAGATAAATAAATTACTTAATTAAAAACCATGTCCTCTGCTGACAATACAAAAACAGAGCACATCCTGTGTGTGTGACAGACATACCATTTGGACTCTGGTCTCTAGGATCATGCCACATTTCACTCACTAAAAACTGACCCCAGGGCTGATTCTCCACAAGAGCATCTATTTCTTCCCACCTGAGTCTTGGAAGCTAATTAAACTCCACCCTCAAAAACGGGAAAGCCAGTTGTCAGAAAGCATTGGCAAGCGAGTGCCCTCTGTAGCATGGGGGTGAGCCATCTGCTAACAGTGGCATCATTTCCAAGGGTGAGGCAGCCCCTTCCTGCCCAGAATCAGGCAAGTCCACCTGAGGCAGGCAGGTGAGTGCTGCCAGTAGACATAGAGAATGCCTACTGCCATTCTGTGGCACATTCAGTGAAATACTGAGTTTCTTTTAAAGGCTCTGGTGAGACATTAAGTCTTTGGAGCTTTGCTCTGCTAAGAAAATGAAAAAGATAGCAGAATCAGCTCCCAGGAATCAGCTTCAAGCAGTTGTTCTGAAGGGACCTGCTGTTTCTTCATGTTGGGTGCCAACCCACAGGAGGTTGACTGAGTGGCTGTCTCTCTCCTTATGGGGCAGGATAACTTCGGGTACGACCTGGCGGCTGTGGAGGCTGCCAAGAAGAAGCATGAGGCCATTGAGACAGACACGGCCGCTTATGAGGAGCGGGTGAGGGCCCTGGAGGACCTAGCTCAGGAGCTGGAGAAAGAGAATTACCATGACCAGAAGCGTATCACAGCCCGCAAGGACAATATCCTGCGCCTGTGGAACTACCTGCAAGAGCTGCTGAGGGCCCGGCGCCAGAGACTGGAGACCACACTGGCGCTGCAGAAGCTCTTCCAGGACATGCTGCACAGCATCGACTGGATGGACGAGATCAAGGTGGGCCCTGGGGGCTGCCCATGCCCCTCTGCCCCCAGCCTCCATTGTGAGCCTCAGTCAGACCTGCTTCCTAAGATGCCATCCAGCCAGTCATATCCAAATCAGAGTGAGGAAACTGGGGCAGCAACATCTGGCTACTTCTGCCTGGTAACTGCATGATTCTCTTGGTTCCAGACAGTCCATCAGCCCAGGTTCACTGTATCCCCAATGATCATGAAATCTCAGGTTCCTAGTAGCACAAATACCAACCTAGAGAGCCTAGAAGAGACAAGTATCAGTCAGGAGCATGGAGAATCAGGCTCTGAGTTGTCATGATTTGACTGCTTAGAATCCAGACCTCCCATATGAGGGACAGCCATGAAGTTGGAATCTTATCACCTTCCACTAAAGTAGTTCTCAATAAGAATACACATTATACTGAGCCTGTGTATCTTTCTAAAAAAAAAAAAAAAAAAAGTGGGCCCAGGCCTCAAATCTGGGCAGATGCTGGTGGATCATGTGCGGGACTTCCTAAGACACAGAGTAAGTGCTTCTGCTGGGAACTCCTGCTCTGCCGCTTCTCCACGCTGAGCAGCAGCCATTTCCAGATGCATCTGACCCAGCCTGGCCCAGAGACCATGCACACTCCCCTGGGGAGAGGTCTCTTCTCCGGGCAGGTAGAGATTCTCTTCACCTCTCCTCCTTCTTGCTACCCTGTCTGTCTACTTTGCCAGGCTCACCTCCTGTCTGCTGAATTTGGGAAGCACCTGTTGGAGGTCGAGGACTTGCTCCAGAAACACAAGTTGATGGAGGCTGACATTGCCATCCAAGGGGACAAAGTGAAGGCCATCACCGCAGCCACGTTGAAATTCACTGAGGAGAAAGGTGAGGCACAGATGTTTGCCCACGGGGGTCTCCGAAGCCAGAGACCCATCCCCTGGCTAGTATGCCATCACTCCAGTATAGATATATCTCTTTGAATCCTGCCTCTCTTATTAACTAATGATGCACAAAAGAAATTTGAGGAATAGCAGACATCTCCAGAGGGCAGGTAACTACTTTAGTGCTCTGTACCCAGAAGGTGTCTATAAGCACCAATATTGATCACTTTTTTTTCCCCAAAACCATTTTCCACGAAGCATAATAATCTCTAGTTCCATCAGTTTTGTCCCAAAGAACTTAATATCATCTTTTTTTGGTTGCAGAGTAGTATTCCATGATATATATATATATATATATATATATATATATATATATGTGTGTGTGTGTGTGTGTGTGTGTGTGTGTGTGTATGTGTATGTGTATGTATGTATGTATGTATGTATATATCATAACTTCTTTGTCTTGTCATCTGTCAGTGGGCATTTAGGTTGCTACTACTCTTTGGCTATTGTGAATAATGCAGTCATGAACAAAAGGATGCATATGTTCCTTTGAATTAGTATTTGTACGTACTTTGGATGAAATATCACTCTTCTTTCATCCTCTTTGCTAGTTCAAGTTACAGCAAAGACCATTTAAAAAGTCTAGCTTCAGTTCTTAAAAAGGGAATTCCACTGTCTCCATGAAAAATCATTTTGAAATCTAAGTCTAGATCTTAAAAAAAATGCCAAGGGCCGGGCAGTAGCGCAGCAGGTTAAGCACACATGTCGCAAAGCGCACTGACCAGCGTAAGGTTCCTGGTCGGAGCTCCTGGCTCCCCACCTGCAGAAGGGTTGCTTTACAAGTGATGCAGTAGGTCTGCAGGAGTCTGTCTTTCTCTCACCCTCTCTGTCTTCTCCTCCTCTGTCGATTTCTCTGTCCTGTCCAACAACAACAACAGCAGCAATAACAGCAATAACTATACTGGCAACAAGGACAACAAAAAATGGGAAAAAATAGACTCTAGGAGCAATGGATTCATAGTGCAGGCACCGAGCCCCAGTGATAAAATTAAGTCATGTTTTGCATTTCTTTAGTTTTGCTACCAGGGGTTTTTTGCCTACATGACATCAGTGCTCTTGGCAACCTTACCCCCCCCACCCTGTTTTTTTTTTTCTTTTACTGATAAAGACCAAGGAAAAATAGAGGGAGAGAGAAAGCGAGATACCTACAGCACTGCTCTATTACTCATGAAGTTTCCCTTCTGCAGATGGGAACCCAGGTCCTCGTGCATCGTAACTTGTGTGCTCTGCCAGGTGTGCTATTGCCTGGCCTTCTACAATGTGCATTTCTACTAAAAGATGATCCAATTTTTAATCTCCTTTGTTCCTGAAGTCTTAGTAAGAACTAATTATAAAGAACATGACTTGCTCTCTTAAAAAACTGAGACTACTACATCATCCAACCCTAAACCCCTATTGAGGTTGCAGTACCTAGATTGTATAGTACCAGTCTGACAGTGGATGTGAAACTTGTCCACAAACAAAGCTGTTGTCCCTTTTTGCCCTCTTCTTGCATTCTTCCCAGGGTACCAGCCTTGTGACCCCCAGGTCATCCAGGACCGTGTCAACCACCTAGAGCAGTGCTTTGGGGAGCTAAGCAACATGGCGGCTGGGCGCAAGGCCCAACTAGAGCAATCCAAGAAACTCTGGAAGTTTTTCTGGGAGATGGATGAGGCTGAGAGCTGGATCAAGGAGAAGGAACAGATCTACTCCTCACTGGATTATGGCAAGGACCTGACGAGCGTGCTCATCTTGCAGCGCAAGCACAAGGCTTTTGAGGATGAGCTCCGGGGGCTGGACGCCCACCTGAAGCAGATCTTCCAGGAGGCTGAGGACATGGTCGCACGCAAGCAGTTTGGACACCCACAAATTGAGGCCCGAATCAAGGAAGTGTCTGCCCAATGGGACCAGCTGAAGGAACTGGCTGCCTTTCGCAAGAAGAACCTCCAGGATGCTGAGAACTTCTTCCAGTTCCAGGGCGATGCGGATGACTTGAAGGCCTGGCTGCAAGATGCCCATCGCCTGCTGTCAGGTGAAGATGTGGGACAGGATGAGGGGGCCACACGGGCCCTGGAGAAGAAACACAAGGACTTCCTGGAAGAGCTGGAGGAGAGCCGCGCAGTGATGGAGCATCTGGAACAGCAGGCTCGGGACTTCCCACAAGAGTTTCGAGATTCCCCAGATGTGACTAATCGGCTGCAGACCCTCCGAGAGCTCTACCAGCAGGTGGTGGCCCAGGCAGACCTGCGTCGACAGAGGCTGCAGGATGCCCTAGACCTGTACACAGTGTTTGGGGAGACGGATGCATGTGAGCTGTGGATGGGTGAGAAGGAGAAATGGTTGGCCCAGATGGACATTCCGGACACGCTGGAGGACCTGGAGGTGGTGCAGCACAGGTCAGAGCTGACCCTTCTCTCCCTCTCCCTCTCCCTCTCCCTCTCCCTCTCCCTCTCCCTCTCCCTCTCCCTCTCCCTCTCCCTCTCCCTCTCCCTCTCCCTCTCCCTCTCTACCAGAACACCACTCAGTTCTGGCTTTTGGTGGTGCAGGGGACTGAACTTGGGACTTTGGAGCCTCAGGCATGAGAATCTCTTCATAATCATTATGCTCTCTACCCCCATGCAGAGCTGACCTTTCTCTTTCTGGTTTCCCCATACCATGCTGGCACCTGTTTCTGCCTGGTATGGCTAATCGCCTCTAGACCGGCAGGGGTCTTGTCCAAAAGCCATGAGATTTTTTTTTCCAGATGCCAGGCATTGGGAGTCACAAGTTCTAATATGACTCTGGTTCTGAGTGCTTCACCCCTGGAGCTTACCTCGGAGGGAGTCTCCCTAGTCCAGTGACTCAGTTACTTTTCCTGCTATAGCAGCCTCCATGTATATGAACTATACATGGAACCCCTGCCATATAGCCTAGAGAAAGTTGGAGCTGAGCTGTTGAAGGGTTAGGTAGAGGCTGGGATCTCCATCTGTTCTAGTTTTCTGTGCTCTGAGCCATGGAACCCTGAGCTGCCATAAAAACCAGTTTCTGAATAGGTGGTCTACAAGACCACTCTCATTTCCAGTATGCTGACTCTACTAGGACTCTGACATGGGGGCAGAGTGTGGACCCCCAATCCTTGTGGCATCCTAGCACCCTAAGTACAGAGCACAAGGAATTGAGGAAGAGGAGAGGCCACTCCCTTGAGCATGCCAAGATGGCCTGATGCTGACTCTGGAGGAACCCAGGCTCTTATAAGGGTCAGCTTGTAGGGTAGGGAGATAACATGGTTATACAAAAAATTTCTCATGCCTGAAGCTCTGAGGTTCCAGGTTCAGTCCCTGGCACCACCATAAACAGGAGTTGAATAGTCCTTTGTTAAATAAATAAATAAATAAATAAATAAGTCAGCTTTCATAACCATGCAATGCCTTCTCCTCCTATCCAGAGATGGAGCAAGTGGCTGGGGAGAATGTCCTTCAGGTCCAGGTGATAGTGGAACTAGGGTCCAAGAGTGACAGCTGGAGCAGTAGAGATATGTCAGTTGGTTTCATGACAGTTAATACCCACCAGCCACCGCTTTCTGCCCCTGTGCCTCTCTGGAGATCTAGTGGCCTCCCTGCTAAGTGACCAGCTCTTTCCTAGCCTGGCCCAGGAAATACTGAACTATGAAACTGGGTGCAAGAAGCAGAAAACACAATGTGTTGGCTTGTCTTTCCCTTTCTTCCCTCTTCCAATGTATTTAGGTAGTGGGGGGAGGGGCGGGGGGGAAGGCAAAAGCAAGAGCCTTGTGTTTTGCCTGTGGCAGTGAAGCACCTGCTGCTGCCTCCCCAGTCCTCATTTTCTGTCATTTCAGGTTTGACATCCTTGACCAGGAGATGAAGACTCTGATGGCTCAGATTGAAGGTGTGAACCAGGCTGCCAACAGCCTGGTGGAGAGCGGCCACCCACGCAGCGGGGAGGTGAAGCAGTACCAGGACCACCTAAACACCAGGTAGGGCTGGGGAGTGGGGCATCCCCCCACACACACACCTGACACACCCCTGGGGGTGTGGCCCAAAAGTCCAGATGCCTGCCCTGTCCTGCCAGGTCTGTGTTCTTAGCCCTGGCATCTTCCTTGGTCACAGCCCCCCCCCCCACACACACACACACACACACTGGAGCAGCAAGGAGGAGGGTCCCGTGTGAGGGGAGAGCTGGGTTTGCAGAGCTTGGATGCTGTGCCTGGAGGGCAGAGGTGGGACTGGGGGAGTTGGGTCCAGCAGTAGAGAGGGGAACATTCTGAATGCTTCTGTAATTAGAATCAGGCCATATGGTACCCAGGTCACATCACCCTGCCACCCCTCCCCCCAACATTCTTAGGCTGGGAAAATTGCTTTCTGAGAGCTCTTAAGTACTGTCCATAAAAGAAAGCTCCTGCCTGTGCCGAAGTGCAGCATCAGTAATGAGGCCAGCTTGAATCAAGAGGAGAATTAGCAAGAAGCCTCAAGCACGCTTCCATGGCTGGAACAAAAAGCAGGCCCTGAGGACACTTTGGAGAAGGAGGAGCTTGTAGTACAGGGGTGCATTTGGCCCATGAGCTCCTTGAAATCACTGAAGACAGAGCTTCCTGTCTCATTACTCTGGGCCCCTATACAAGATACCCCAAGCCACCACCTTCCACTGCCCTGTCTCTTTCCCCATTTTTGTGTCTAAGCTCTGCTCTGCCTGGGGGAGTCTGGGAGATGGGGTAGGAGAAGAAGGAGGTCACAACAGTGGAAACTCTGATAGAGTATTAAGGCCTGGCACAGGGAATCAGGCAGTGACTGCAGTGATTTGGTCCCAGGACAGGGTGAATTATCTTAGCATCCAGAGATGGGGAATGTTCTCTTCAAGAGAAGAGAACTCTAGGATAACTCAGCTTGAGCTCAGAATTTGTCAGCTATGCACCTTAACAGGAGATGGTCAGAGGATGCTGGGTTTTTCATGCACCATCCCGGTGACCTGTACCAAGGCATTTGCCATTCTTGGGTGACAGAAAATCTCAGGCTTAAAAGGATGACATGATTAGCATGAAAGCTGAAGGTTGCCTGGGAAATCATCTAGTCTATCTGTGTAACCCAAGCACCTTGGACCCCTGCATAAACACTTCTGGGACGGAGGGAATGCCATTCCTCACCTCTCCTCTCCCCACTGTCCCCTTGCCTCTGCTGGTTTCTTGCTGTCTTTGATTCTCTCTCTCTCTTTTTTTAAATTTCTTTATTGGGGAATTAATGTTTTACATTCAACAGTAAATACAATAGTTCCTATAAGCATAACATTTTCCAGTTTTCCATGTAACAATACAACCCCTACTAGGTCCTCTGTCATCCTTTTTAGACCTATATTATCCCCACCTAACCACCCCAGAGTCTTTTATTTTGGTGCAACATGCCAGTTCCAGTTCAGGTTCTACTTGTGTTTTCTCTTCTGATCTTGTTTTTCAGCTTCTGTCTGAGAGTGAGATCGTCCCATATGCATCCTTCTGTTTCTGACTTATTTCACATAACATGAATTTTTTCCAAGGTCTATCCAAGATCGGCTGGAAACAGTGAAGTCACCATTTTTAATAGCTGAGTAGTTTCCATTGTGTATATAGACCACAACTTGCTCAGCGACTCATCTGTTGTTGGACACCTGGGTTGCTTCCAGGTTTTGGCTATTACAAATTGTGCTGCTAAGAACATATGTGTACACAGGTCTTTTGGGATGGGTGTGTTGGATATATCCTTAGGAGAGGAATTGCAGGATCATAGGGTAGGTCCATTTCTAGCCTTCTGAGAGTTCTCCAGACTGTTCTCCACACAGGCTGGACCAACTGACATTCCCACCAGCAGTGTAGGAGGGTTCCTTTGACCCCACAACCTCTCCAGCATTTTCTGTTATTACCTTTTCTGATGTATGACATTCTCACAGAAGTGAAGTGGTATCTCATTGTTGTCTTCATTTGCATTTCTCTGACAACCAGAGACTTGGAGCATTTTTTCATGTGTTTCTCAGCCTTTTGATCTCGTCTGTGGTGAATATTCTGTCCATGTCCTCTCCCCATTTTTGGATGGGGTTATTTATATTCTTGTTTTTGACTTTGGCAAGCTCTTTATATATTTTGGTTATTAGCCTCTTGTCTGATGTATGGCATGTAAAGATCTTCTCCCATTCTGTGAGAGGTCTCTTGGTTTGGAGACTGGTTTCTTTTGCTGTGCAGAAGCTTTTTATTTTATTTTATTTATTTATTTATTTATTTATTTATTTTTAATATTTATTTTATTTATTTATTCCCTTTTGTTGCCCTTGTCAGAAGCATTTTAATTTGATGTAGTCCCATAGGTTTATGCTTGCCTTAGTCTTCTTTGTAATTGTATTTGTTTCATTGAAGATGTCTTTAAAATTTATGTGGAAAAGAGTTCTGCCAATATTTTCCACTAAGTATCTGATAGTTTGTGATTTAACATCCAAGTCCTTGATCCACTTGGAATTTACTTTTGTGTTTGGTGAAATCTAGTGGTTCAGTTTCATTCTTCTGCATGTTTCAACCCATTTTTTCCAACACCATCTGTTGAAGAGACTCTGCTTTCCACATTTAATAGTCTGGGCACCTTTGTCAAAGATTAGATGTCCACAGGTATGGGGCGTACTTCTGTGCTCTCAATTCTGTTCCACTGGTCAGTGTGTCTATTCATGTTCCAGTACCAAGCAGTTTTTATGACAATAGCCCTATAATACAATTTGAGATCTGGGAGTGTGATGCCTCCAATTCTGTTCTTTCTTCTCAAGATTGTTTTTGGCAATTCTAGATCCTTTCTGGTTCCAGATAAACATTTGTAGCATTTATTCTATTCTCCTAAAATATGTGGTTGGGATCTTGATGGGGATCGCATTAAATTTGTAGATGGCTCTGGGTAGTAAATTCATTTTGATGTTAATTCTACCAACCCATGAACATGGAATATCTTTCCACTTCTTTGTGTCTTTTTCAGTTTCCTTGAGTAGTGACTCATAATTTTCAGTACACAAGTCTTTGGTTAGGTTTACTCCTAGATATTTTATTGTTTTAGTTGCTATAGTAAAAGGAATTGATTTCTGGATTTCAACTTCTTCTAACTTAGTGTTTGCATAGAGGAATACCACTGACTTTTGAATGTTAATTTTGATTTTTTTTTTTCTTTTTTTCTCCGGGGTTATTGCTGGGCTCGGTGCCTGCACCATGAATCCACCGCTCCTGGAGGCCATTTTTTCCCCCTTTTGTTGCCCTTGTTGTTGTAGCCTTGTGGTTATTATTATTGCCATTGTTGATGTTGTTCGTTGTTGGATAGGACAGAGAGAAATGGACCGAGGAGGGGAAGACAGAGAGGGGGAGAGAAAGATAGACACCTGCAGACCTGCTTCACCGCCTGTGAAGCGACTCCCCTGCAGGTGGGGAGCGGGGGGCTCGAACCGGGATCCTTACACCGGTCCTTGCGCTTTGCGCCACATGCGCTTAACCCACTGCGCCACTGCCCGACCCCTGAATGTTAATTTTGTAGCCTGACACCTTACTGTATTGCCTGATGATTTCCAAAAGCTTCTTGCAGGATTCCTTAGGGTTTTCTGTGTATACTATTGTGCCATCTGCAAATAGGGAGAGTTTGACTTCTGCTCTTCCAATCTGTATCCCTTTAATTCCTTGCTCCTGCCTGATTGCTATGGCAAGAACTTCCAACGCTATGTTGAATAATAATGGTGATAGTGGGCAGCCCTGTCTAGTACCTGATCTGAGGGGAAATGCTTCCAGTTTTTCACCATTCAGTATGATGTTGGTGTTAGGTTTGCTATATATAGTTCCACTTTCTGCAGGAATTTTCCATCTATTCCCATTTTTTGTAGTGTTTTGATCATAAAAGGATGTTGTATTTTGTCAAAGGCTTTCTTTGCATCTACTGATATGACCATGTGGTTTTTTTGGTCTTGCTTTTATTGATGTGGTGGATCACATTGATTGATTTAAGTATATTTGCATCCCTGGGATAAACCCCAGTTAGTCATGATGAACAATCTTTTGCTATATCTGGTTAGCTAGAATTTTGTTCAATATTTGAGCATCTATGTTCATCATCATTGGTCTGTAGCTTTTTGTTTTTTGTTTTTGTTTTTTGGTTGTGTCCCTGTCTTCTTTTGGTATCAAAGTGATGCTGACTTCATAGAAGCTGGAAGGGAATATTCCAGTGTCTTCAATCTTCTGGAAGACTTTTAAAAGTAGAGGTATTAGTTCTTCTTTGAAGGTTTTGTAGAATTCATTTTTAAAACCATCTGGTCCAGGACTTTTATTTTTGGGAAGGTTTTTGATAACTGTTTCAATTTCATTAGCTGTGATGGGCATGTTCATGTTATCTAGTTCCTCTTTACTTAATTTTGAAAGTTCATAGGTATCTAGGAAATCAACCATTTTTTCCAGGTTCTGTAGCTTGGTGGCATATAGTTGTTTATGGAAGTCTCTCATGATATGTTGAATTTCTGAGGTGTCTGTTGTGTTATCTCCTCTTCCATTTACAATCTGATTTATTTGGGTCTTCTCACTTTTTTGTTTTGTGAGTCTAGCTAAAGGTTTGTCGATTTTGTTCACTCTTTTGAAGAACCAACATTTACTTTCATTGATCTTTTGTATGGTTTTCTTATTTTCAGTGTTATTGATTTCTGCCCTAACTTTAGTGATTTCTGTCCTTCTGGTTGCTTTAGGGTTCCTTTGTTCTTCTTCTTCTTCTAGGTCTTTAAGATATACAATCAGGCTGTTTATTTGTGCTTTTTCTTGTATCCTAATGTGTGCTAGTATGGCTATGAACTTCCCTCTCAGTACTGCATTAGCTGTGTCCCAAATATTTTGATAGCTTGTGTCTTCATTTTCATTGAGCTCTTGAAACATTTTGATTTCTTCCTTTATTTCCTCTTTGGCCCAGTAGTTGTAAACAGTGTACTGTTGAGCTTCCACATTTTGGCACTGTTACTAATCTTTTGTTGATTGTTAAGTGTTAGTTTAATTCCACCGTGACCTGAGAAGATGCCTGGGATGATTTCAATGCTCTTGAATTTGCTGATGCTATCTTTGTTGCCTAGCATATGGTCTATCCATGAGAATGTCCCATGTGGACTTGAGTAGAATGTGTATTCCAGTTTCTTGGGATGAATGAGTCTGAAAATGTCCCAATAGTTTTAGTTTATCTATCTTCTCTTTTAGCTCCCTGATGACTTTATTGATTTTCTGCCTGGATGATCTGTTAAGAGAGTGGGGTGTTGAAGTCCCCTACTATGACTATGTTGCTGTTAATATATTGCTGTAGCTCTTTCAGTAGACGTTTGATGTATTCAGATGGTTTCTCATTGGGTGCATAGATGTTAATAATTGTTAACTCCTCTTGATTGACTGATCCACTAAACATTAAGTAGTGCCCATCCCTATCTTTTTTAATTTTACTGATTTTAAAGTCTACTATGTCTGATATGAGAATATCTGTTCCTGTCCTTTTTTGTGGGCCATTGGCTTATGTGATAGTTTTCCACTTTGAGTCTGTGTTTGTCTTGTTGAGTTAGGTGGGTTTGCTGTAGACAGCATATTGTTTAGTTGTGTTTTCTGATCCATCTTTCTACTTTGTGTCTTTTAATAGGTGAATTCAGGCCATTTGACATTTATTGATATCAAAGATTGAAGATATTTTAACGCTATTCTTGTAGATTTTTAGAATGTTCTTATATATGATCTATTTATGGTGGTCTGTCTGTTTCTAGGAGACCTTTCAGAACTTCTTTCAGGGTAGGCTTGGTGATAGTTGATTCTTTCAACTGTTGCTTGTCTGAGAAGTTTTTTATTACTCCATCTAGTCTGAATGACAGTCTAGCAGGATACAGTAGAGTCATGGCTAAAAGCCTTTCACATTGAGTACTCAATAGATATCTTGCCATTCTCTTCTGGCCTGTAGTGTTTGTGTGGAGAAGTCTGCTGCTAATCTTATGGGTTTTCCTCTGTAGGTGCCTCTTTGTTTTCCTCTTGCAGCCTTCATGATCCTTTCTTTATCCTTATTCCTTTCCATTCTAAATATGATGTGTCTTGGTGTCTTTAAGTCTGGGTTAATTCTGTTTGGGACCCTCTGGGCGTCTTGAACCTTTATGTCTTTGATGTTGTCTAGACTAGAGAAGTTTTCAGCTATTATGGCCTGAAGAATGCTTTCTTCCCCTCTCTCTCTTTCTTCCTCTGGTTAGCCAATAATGCGTATATTATTTCTCTTTAAGTAATCCCATAGGTCTCTGTTGTTGTTTTCATTATCTCTTAATCTCTTTTTGAGATCTCTTACTTCTTTTTTAGTTGTCTCTAATTTGTTCTCGATCTTGCTAATTCTGTCTTCAGCCTCATTAATTCTATTCTCTCTCCCCTCTACTGTTTTCTGGAGTTCATCTATTTTGTTACCTTGTTCTGATACTGTTTAGCTTGTTCAGCTAGTTGTGTTCTTATCTCAGCTATTTCAGCTTTCAGCTCTCTAATAACCTTCAGATAATTAGTATTTTCTTCTGGGGTCTCATTTGTTGTTTCTGCATTTCTGATGACAATTCTTTCAAACTCTTTACTCACTCCTGTGATTATTTTCTTAATTAGTGTTTGGATGTTGACCTCATTATTTTGTGCTTCACCCTTTGGGGGGCTTTTAGCTGGACTCTTGTCCTGGTTCACTTCTCCAAGATTTCTTCTTGTTGGTTTAACCATTTTATAAAGTATGTTATGAGGTCCCTCTCTCAGTACTTTTCAAATTACTGACCACACTTGCCTGAATTGACTTGTGTCTAAGTAAGGTAATTAAAGAGTTCACAGTTGTGGAAATTGACAGTTGTTTCAATATTATTTTAATCCCTGATTTGGAGCTCAGTGGCTTAAAACCTCTTTTGTGCTTTTTCTTCCCTGTAGGCTATGGGAGCCTGAGGGCTTTTAAAGTACAAGTAGTCTTCTTAGCTTAATTACTGACTCCTGACCAAGAGATAAAGCAGGGTGGGGCAGAGATAATCCAGTGGTTATACAAAGAGATTCTCACAGCCCCACTGCTAGACCACCAAGGTATAGATCTTCTGAGTTTCCTGGTTAGTTCTCTGTCGCCTGGTGTCAGCACAGGGCCTCCCTGCTGCTGCTCCAGATTCTGAGGGCAGTAGTAATGGAGACTCACAGTTGCATTTGGTGAGTCTTAGGGGATTCCTCTTCTCCCTTCAGCCATCCTTTTGTTGGTTAAACAGACTGGAGGTGGTGTCTCAACTGGCAAACTACCGGACTGTTACCAGCCACTTAATCTCTCCCTAGGCCTCTCCATGAGCCACACATGTTTGCACTCACTGGTGATTTGGTGGGTTCCTGAAGTTGTTCTAGTCCTGTCTTGTTGCAGTCCCAGGTGGTCTCCTTTGGTATTCCTAGTTGACCTGAGAGAGGAAAGGAGAGGAGAGGAGAGGAGAGGAGAGGAGAGGAGAGGAGAGGAGAGGAGAGGAGAGGAGAGGAGAGGAGAGGATGGGAGAGGAGAGGAGAGAAACACAGCTGCTGCTGCTCCGTAGCCCTGCCTCTGGAAGTCCCCTTGCATTCTCTTTGAACTGTGTACTCCAGATCTTGTCCTGCTTCAGGCCAGTGCAGCTTTCTGCCCTTCCAAGTGTCCCGGGTGAAAAACCTCTCTTTCTCCTTTGCTCTAGTTTGGAACTTCACATCCTGCCTTGTGCTATCCTAATTTTGTGCTGAAGAACTATCCTACAATAGCAAGGAGTAAAGGGTTTTTGTCTGTATTTACATACCAAGCACATTATTACTGAAGATTTCCTTTTTGGAAAATTTTTTTCTCTTATACCCCACTTACATTATGACCCTCTTACATTATGCAGATTATGCAGACTGACCCTCTTAAATTATGCAGATTTTCACTTCTTAGAGCAACCCTCACTTGAGAACCCTAGTAAAAGGATTCCCCCACCCAACCCCTCTACCTTTATTCTGTCACTGCTTTGCTCTTGTTCATTATACTTATCACCACTTGAAGGATTATAGACTTTTTTTAGAGAGAAAGAGAAATGAAAAATACCATGGCATCAAATTTCCTTCAATGAGGTGAGAACATGGCAAAGCAGTGCACTATCCAAGTGAGCTATTTCACAGTCCCAGATCATAAATTTTCCTTTTCCAAACTCAAAATGAATAACGTTTTAGCATCTTGACTTATCTGGAAGAGAACATTTTTTTTCACATGTCACCAAGTTAACCTTTCCTCTGCCTCTGTATGTCCCAGCAAATTTGAATCCAATATAAGTCAGCCTTCTTCTCCTTATTAGTCTTCCTCCACCTCCATGCTAGGATTCTCCGTCTCTCTCTCTCTCTCTCTCTCTTTTTTTTTTTTTTTTTTTGCCTCCAGGGTTATAGCTGGGGCTTGGTGCCTGCACTAAGAATCCACTGCTCCTGGAGGCCATTTTTTCTCTTTTTGTTTTATATTTTTATTATAGGATAGGACAGAGAGAAATTGAGAAAGGAGGGGAAGATAGGGAGAGGGAGAGAAAGATAGACACCTGCAGACCTGCTTCACTGCTTGTGAAGCTAGTCCCTGCAGGTGGGGAGGCAGGGGTTCAAACCAGGGTCCTTGGGCAGGTCCTTGCACTTTGTGTACTGTGTACTATGTGCACGTAACCCAGTGCACGTAACCCAGGCCCCCCTGGAATTATCTTAAAAGGGTAAAATCCAGGTTGGAAAACATTGCAGTATTCAGAAGAGACTACACTCTTGGTGGACATAGCTGCATCTTCTCAGTGGATTCTAGACATACTTCTTGGTTTCTGCCCACTCCAAGGAGAATAAGCACTCTGTATTAGGTCACCCCCCACCCCACCCCCACCACCCCCAGAGTCTTGAACAGTGCCTGGGCCAAGGCATATGATAGCTGTATGGTAAACACTTAGGAAATGAATGAATGAACAAAACTGAAAATCCTCTGCTAAGTTCAGCACAAATTTTTGGAATAGTTATTGACCATAAGTGACCTTGCACTATGTATATTCCAGTTGACCAAACTTTTTCTAATTAATCTAAGGCCCAGGATCAGATCTGGACTCCCAACATGGCCTGATCTCTGCTGACTAGACCATCTCTATCAATATCTTCCACCTGGAAGTAATACAGTAGAGAGGAAAGTGGGCTCATGAGGCAACTAGACCTGAACCCTCAGCCCACCCCTCTGTGGTCTTTTCTTAGAGCTGTTGTCAAGTTCCACCAGGAAATACCTGGAAAATCCCCATGGAGTCTTTTTCCCTGAAGCACAGCCAGACTCTGGGTGGAGTCAAGAGCCCTGGAAAGCCTTCCTGTCATCTCAGAGCAGTTTGGATTTACTTGAAGAACATCAAGTAAATTAGCTTTAGCTCCTTTCCCCCAGCCTCCCAGCCTCACAGGTTCCAGGCATAGGATTCACCACAGTTAAGGACTTTTAATGGCTAGGAGGGGAGCAGAGAAATCTTTGGGTCCTTTCTCTTTCCTCTCTCAGTTTTTCTGATCATCCCACTTCCCTTTGCATGTTTTGTAAGCCAGGCTATCTGCTTTTGTCACTGACAAGGCACTCCATCCAGGTCCTCTGCCTAGCCCCTTAATCGCTATCCCTCAGGTGGTGAGTGAGAGACCTGAAGTAGATCACTCTAGTGAAGGCACCAGAGATCTGATCACTAAAATAAAACCCAAATGTCGACCACAAAGCCTGCCATTATCCCCATGACTCCTCACAGTTCCCTAAGGCTTGTGTGTGCCATGTATGTAGTGCTATACTATAGGGTGTGTGTGTGTGTGTGTGTGTGTGTGTGTGTGTGTACACCTGTCCTAATTTCCCTCTAAATCACACATCTCTTAGGTATAGTATGGTGATGTCAGTGTTCTCCTAAAGGCTAACATATTGTTTTATACCTTGTGGCTGTTCAAGAAAGATGACTTCAATAACCCAATGAGCTTTCAGCATATACTAGTATTCTTATACATTGCAACATCAGAGAAGGCTCAAGGGAGTTTTTCTGGCGGTCTGGGCTCAGGCTCTTGGCAACTCTTTAGAAGAGGTTTGTGAACCCTAGATGGCCAGAACATCTGCCAGACTTCCACATTGTACTTGAAGTTGAAGATTATGCTATCAATCTTAATTACAGTCCCCAATTCTCCAGCCCCCCCTGCATCTGCCACCGCCCTTAGTTCAGCAAACTTCTTTAAGAACCAAGGTGACTTTTTTAGGCCCTGGCCACACACTTTGAAGATGATCTATGCCCTGAATCATTCCTAAGTTGACAATTGGCTATTTCTAGTTCTTTCCAGTATTTTAAGAAATCTGGGGGGGAGGGGGAGAGATTACATGTTTGCCTGAAATTCAGCTATATACAGAGCATAAGTATCATGTTGCTTTACTTATGGTTGGATTCACTTCACTGCTCACCTTCTGTTGATGGAAGATCTGATTGGCATTCTATATATGCTTTGTATAAAGTAGGATATAATTAGTAGCACTGGTCACAGTTTATTGAGTAGATGATAAAGTCTATGGGGATAGACTCTGGAGGGACATCTGCCCAATGAGAAGAGTTGAGGAAGATGGTGGCCTTGTGTCCCCTTGGCAGGTGGCAGGCATTCCAGGCTATGGTTGCAGACCGGCGGGAGGCAGTAGACTCAGCCCTCCGGGTGCACAACTATTGCGTGGACTGTGAGGAGACCAGCAAGTGGATCACGGACAAGACAAAGGTGGTGGAGTCAACAAGGGACCTGGGTAGGGACCTGGCGGGCGTGATCGCCATCCAGAGGAAGTTATCAGGGCTGGAACGTGATGTGGCTGCCATCCAGGCTCGTGTGGGGGCTCTGGAGCGGGAGTCACTGAGGCTGATGGAGTCCCACCCTGAGCTGAAGGAAGACATTGGCCAACGGCAGGCTTACGTGGAGGAACTGTGGCAGGGTCTGCAGCGAGCCCTACAGGGCCAGGAGGCGTCCCTGGGGGAAGCCAGCCAGCTGCAGGCCTTCCTACAAGATCTGGATGACTTCCAGGCCTGGCTGTCCATGGCTCACAAGGCTGTGGCCTCTGAGGACACACCTGAGTCCCTCCCAGAGGCTGAGCAGCTCCTGCAGCAGCACGCGGCCATCAAAGATGAGATTGACAGGCGCCAAAACAGCTACCAGAATGTCAAGGCATCTGGAGAGAAAGTTATTCATGGCCAGACAGACCCAGAGTATCTTCTCTTGGGCCAGCGGCTGGAGGTCCTGGTTGCTGATTGGGATGCCTTACACCGGATGTGGGAGAGGCGCGGCCACTCCCTCACCCAGTGCCTCGGCTTCCAGGAATTCCAGAAAGATGTCAAGCAGGCTGAAGCCATTCTCAGCAACCAGGTAATGAGAGGCCTGGGGGCAGGGGGAGGAGTATCTCAGGACAACAGTTCTGCTGAGTCTGCATGTACTGTAGGACTCAGGGACCTGATGGTGGGCACTCTCTAGACTTTGATGAGGGGATGGTCCTTATCATGTACCTTTTCCAACCTTGTGTCCCAAGCTCTGTCTTATTCCTAGGTGAACCAAAGAAGTAAATTTCCCCCCTGTATGGTTCCCCTTCCATGTAACTTCAGGCATGCTGTTCTTTGGGTTGCTTCTGGGGTGGAAATGGGGTGGAGAAATGGCTGGGGGACCTCTTCCTTACACAGCTCCAAGGGACCCCATTCACTACAGACAATGCTCCTGCCTGGCTGCTGCCCCATCACCTCCTTAGCTTCATTCCTTCTCTGGAAACTTGCTTCAACAGGAATATACTCTGGCTCACTTGGAGCCCCCAGACTCCCTAGAAGCTGCAGAGGCTGGGATCCGGAAGTTCGAGGATTTCTTGCTGTCTATGGAGAATAATCGAGATAAGATCTTGAGTCCTGTGGACTCTGGAAACAAGCTGATAGCTGAGGGAAACCTCTACTCAGAAAAGATCAATGAGAAGGTTCAGCAGATTGAGGACAGGTACTCCCTGCCCCCGGGGCCTTGGTAGGAACCAGGTTGGGCTAGCCACACTGTGAGAACTCACTTCCAGCACTAGAGTGACTTCACTTCTGCTGGCTTCTCTTGCAGGTACAGGAAGAATGATGAGAAGGCTCAGGAGGCCTCAGTTCTTCTGAGAGACAACCTGGAGCTCCAGAACTTCCTCCAGAACTGCCAAGAGGTGAGGCTCCAGCAAGGCAAACCACTCCACAGAAGCATCCTCTGTACCACCTCCTGGGATGCTGAGCCAAGCATTTTCAACAAGCCTCCCTGTTACAGGACTGCTAACTCAGAAGGCCCTTGCTCAGCCCTACAAGAAAGTTTTTAACCTGCACTGCTGGGCTGTTCCATTAACCAAAGTTCCACATGGGATGGGACTTTCCCTGACTTCTTTGATGCTCTCATGCCTACCCCTTCCACCCTAGTCCAGACAACTTTGTTTTTTTCTGCCTGTGCCCTTGGCACAAACCTGGACCAGTTTGGTGCTAAGATATCTCAAAAACATTGTATACTCATCAAAATTCTCCCCTCATTGATAACTAAGTGATCTGCCCTTGGCTACTTCTAGAGAATGGTTTCTTTGTGTTACTAATACCATCTCACTCTGCTACCAAAGCGTGGACTTATTTTCCATCCAGTAAACACTTACTGGTACCTACAATGTGCAGACTTTGTCCTTGATCGTGGAAATAGGAGACAAGACCAGATAATCCCTCGTGTCATTCAGTATACATTCTGAGGGGTAAGAGAGACCGGTGTCCATAGTTGAACCCTGAAACCACACAGGTAAAGTGGCCTGTGTTGGGAGTTGGTTTCCTGGGTTGAAGAGTGGTACTCCACTGTGCTCACACTTCTGCTCAAATCTCTCCTTTTTGCATCCAGAGTTAGGTAGCAGGTCTTGCCCCAAGCCTCTGGCCAAAGGGGTAGACTCAAGACTGGACCCACTTTTTGTGCCCACAGCTCACACTCTGGATCAATGACAAGCTGCTGATGTCTCAGGATGTCTCCTATGACGAAGCACGAAACCTTCACAACAAATGGTTGAAGCACCAAGCATTTGTAGCAGAGCTGGCTTCCCACCAGGAGTGGCTAGAGAACATTGATGCAGTAAGTCAAGCATGGGGTGGGGGTCCTCTGCTTGTCCGAACGGGACTCCACCAGCCTGAAACTTGCTGGACAAAGTACAACTTGGAGTTAAAAACATGTCTCCAATTAGTCATTAAACTTTTGGAGCTCCAGACTCATTAAGCCTGGTCAGAATTTGTACCATCTTTGAGTTCGCTGAATATGGGGTTTGTCTAGGTAGGACATGGAGGACACCCAGGCTAGAGCTTCAGGACCCAGTGTCAGGATAGCAGTTTTCACTACTTGTCACGATTATCCTCAACCAGGGCAAATTACCATCCTGGCTGGGGATGAGGGTCTGTATGAGATGGTGACCCTCACCATCTAGAGGGGCAGGACCCCCCCAGAGAGTGACCTCTTATAGATAGGGACCAAGGATCCCCTCTAGAATGAGTGTTCCTAGGGCCCCAAGTCAAAATGGGAGTGGGCTTCGCTTTGGGAACCAGGTGCTCTGCTCCTGCCTGCAGGGGTTGTCCAGGAAGCTCAGGCCAGGGTCTGTGCAAGGCTGTGCCCATCATGAAAAGATGCAGGCTCCAAGCCAAACTGCCCGAGTGCTCAGCCTCCCTCTGTCTGCTTCTTCATCTCTAAAGGGAAGGTACCTACCCAATGGGCTTGTGAGCATCAAATACTGAGAATAAGTAAAGCCCTTAGGATAATATTTGTCATTTATTAGGCACTCTGTGAATATTCTTTCTAAAATATTTTTTTTATTTTGGATAGAGTAAGAAAACAAATTAAGAGATTATGGAGAGATGGAGAGGGAAAGAGACTCCTGCAGTACTGCATCACCATTAGTGAAGCTTGCCCCCTGCAGGTGGGGCCTGGGGGCTTGAACCTGGGTCCTAGTATACTATAACGGATCTGCGTCACCCAGACCCTAATACTTTTATTAGCAAAATGTAGTCCCAGGCACAAGTCCTGGGACATTTGAGGGATTTTTGTAGAGTCTGGACTTAGTGCATGTGTGATTTAGCCGCTCCAGGCTCTTGTTTTTTGCTGGTTTTGACCTTCAAATAGAGAGATGGGGAAGCAAGAGACATCACCACACCTCTTACGTGGTGCTGGGGCTCTAACCTGACCTATCTTTATGACAGGGCAGGCACCTTACCCAGGGAGATATCTCTCTAGTCCCCCCACCCCCCAAGAACACTTAGATGGGTGAAAAATAGTTAAGAAAAAACCCATATTTGCATGCAGCCTCTTGGGTGGGGGTGATGAAAAGAGGGTAAAATTACAAGGGTGACTCTATGCTGATTAGATCCTTTTCCCCCCTAACATTTTAATCTCAGCTGACCCTGGTCTGCAGCTCTCACTGCACTCAACCAGAGTCATTTGCCTTTAACACAGTTCCCAGTCCCTGCTGATAATAAGTGCAGATAATCCTGGGGGCACATAGCCTAGGCAGTCTCTTTGCCTCACCAGCCCCCACTCTGTTAGCCCTTTGCCGGGATCAAGGCTGCTCCTAGGTGGGCCTCAGGGTGAGCACTACTCTCCCTTCTAGGAAGGAAAGCAGCTCATGGAGGAAAAGCCCCAGTTTGCAGCCCAGGTGTCCCAGAGACTAGAAGCCTTGCACAGACTCTGGGATGAGCTCCAGGCCACTACGCAAGAGAAGGCCAAACACCTGTCAGCCGCCAGGAGCTCCGACCTACGCTCACAAACCCATGCTGACCTCAACAAGTGGATCAGTGCCATGGAGGACCAGCTGCGCTCTGACGACCCCGGCAAGGACCTGACCAGCGTCAACCGGATGCTGGCTAAGCTGAAGGCATGTGAGCGTATTGTTGGCTGGAGTTGTTGGATGGAGGGGGCCCTGGGGACAAATCTGAAACCTGAAAGGAATCCTGTTCCTCTTCGCTGGGGCTTTATTTCTTTCTCCCTTCCTCCCTCCGTTCCTTCCTACCTAGCTACCTTCCTTCCTTTCTTCCTCCCTTCCTTTATCATTTGATAGGACAGAGAGAAATTGAGAGGAGGGGAGAGGAGAGGATATATAGGCACCTGCTATACTGCATCCCTCCTACAAGTGGAGACCCAGGGCTTGAACCCAAGTCCTTCTGCATAGTAATGTGTGCACCACTGCCCAGTTCCCTGGGCTGGATTTTTGTAAAACATATTTTATTTATTTATTGGGTAGAAATAAATAGAGGAGGGAGGGGGAGGTAGAGAGAGAGAGAGAAGCTTTTTCCCTGCAGGTGGGGACCAGGGACTTGAACCCATGTCCTTGCACATTGTAACATGTGCACTCAACCAAAGGGTGCCATCACCTGGCCTCTAGGCTGGCTTTCTATTACGCAAAAGCATCTCCTAGTTTATAACCCTATGTCTCCTATTCATGGGGTCAGACAGGGATCCAAAAGGTCCATAAAGCCTGCATGGGAAGTATAGCACAAGTGCTGGGGGAGGGAAAGATGGACGGACATCCACGGAGACTTCAGGGGGAAACTGAGCTAAACTGCAGTCTTTAAGGATGGGCGGGGTTGGATGATGAAGAGGACCAAGGTGCTTCCCAGATGCCAAGGCTGGTGCTGACACTGTGCCCCTCATGTCTCAGCGTGTGGAGGACCAAGTGAATGTGCGGAAGGAGGAGCTGGGAGAGCTGTTTGCTGAGCTGCCGTCTGTGGGAGAGGAAGCAGGAGACACAGACTTGAGTATTGAGAAGCGGTTCCTGGACCTCTTGGAGCCCCTGGGGAGGAGGAAGAAGCAGCTGGAATCATCCAGAGCCAAGCTGCAGATCAGCAGGGACTTAGAGGATGAGACGGTGCGTGGGCTAAGCCAGCAGCTGCTCAGGAAGGGATAGCGGGTCGCTGTCTTGGGCAGGCAGTACTCTGGCAACAGCTGTTTGGGCTTCTCACCCCTTATTTCCAAGGGCTGCTCTGAAGATTGCGCTAAATAGTGGGCTGTCGGAAAAGTCATGATGTATTTGTCTATAGTCTTCTATGCAAAGATATGCCATGACATTTCCAACAGCCCTATATAAAACTAAAGCCAGGGGATGGGGGAAATAGCATAATGGTTATGCAAAAGACTCTCATACCTGAGGCTCTGCAGCTCTGGGTTCAGTCCCACACACACACCACCATAAGCCAGAGCTATGGAATGCTCTGGTAAGAAAAATAATAAAATTAAAAGTAAAACCAGGGCATTTTGAATGGTAATACTCTCAAGGACTTTGGGGTCAGACTGACTTAAGTTCAAGATCCTGCCACATTAACCCATCCCCCCATGTGAGCCAGGAATGAGTTATTTGGAATTTCTATCCAAAAATATCCAAATTTCACCACCTATAAAATGGAGGCAAACCCTCTGGGGTGGGGGTATTGGAAAGGAGCAGGGAGACAGAAGAGACACAGCTCTGGGTGGCCCAAGGCAAGTGTTCTAGGAAGGAGGGTCGTGACTGTCGTCAACTGTCCCCTTCCTTCTGATCTCTGCAGCTCTGGGTGGAAGAGAGGCTGCCACTGGCCCAGTCGGCCGACTATGGGACCAATCTGCAAACTGTGCAGCTGTTCATGAAGAAGAACCAGGTGAGTCCTGCCTTCCCTGGCTTGGTCCTCCTGTTCCTGCGCTGTTCAAAGCAGGGAGGCCCAGCTTGAACTCGCAGCAGCTGCTCATCACTCCCATTGGTAGTTATGAGGTCCTGGACTTTACCAGCGGTACCATAGCAGAAAGAGCAGCTCTGGGGATGGCAGAGGATTCTGGAAGGATGACAGAAGGGTTGGCTCATTCTGACCCCAGCAGTGCAGAAGCCCAGAGGCCCTGGCCTGGGGTTTAATGTTGTTTACATCTTCTGTCTTCCATTCCCTCCTTGAGAAGATGCTCATAACTCCTGGTCTCTCTCTCAACACAGGTCGTGCCCTTGTTCATGTGGGTGTCCTCAGGCTAAATAGATCCCACTTTTCTGAATACCTGCCGATGCCTGTTGGGCTCACGGTTTCTATTAGGAAGCCACTGACCTTGCACTCTGAGCCACTGGAGCAATTGAACTTGTCTGGTGTTCTTCTTTCTCTTGGGCCTGACTGGGAATTTCTGTGATCCCAGTCAGGATCCTGGAAAGGAGTCAACTGTATATTTCCTCTTGTATCAGAGAGGTAGGGTAGCCTTATTCTCCAGGAAGGCCAGATCTGTGGGATCCCAGTCTCTTCAGGCCTCAGGGACTGCCTATAAACGTGGTTTGGGTAACGAGTCCCTCTTTCTCCCTGGTCTGTTTTCTGGGTCAGGAAACGGGGCAACTGCAACCATGAGCAGGAAGTGCCAGGAACTTACCACCAGGGGAAAAAAAGCAGCAAATCCCACAGTGCCAGTTGGTTTGGGTTGATGCTTTCTTCCTCCAAATAATGGCAACTGGTGACTACTCAGAGCTCAACAACTGTGCAAGGGCCTGTGTTATATTCACAGAGTCTTCTCCAAAGCTCCCTTGGGCTCCCAGTGGACATGATCTCGTTACAGAGGCTTCATCAGCCACATGAAGGAACTTGAGTTACAAGGCTCAGTTTGGGCTCAGTTAACACCTCAACTTCCACCTCAGTGAGGGAAACCAGTAGAAGACAGCAGTCATAAATAAGCCCACTCTAGTCTCTCCAGCACTGAAAACTTTTAATCTGTCTGGCTTCAGTGTTATTGTCAAATGATTTTCAATTCACCTGTCTGAAGGTTGCTATTTTAGGAGAAGGGCAAGGCATATGGATGTCGTTTCCCTAACCAAGAAGGGGAAAGAACCTCCTGAGGGAGTGTGGCTGTCCCAGAGGAAACTATTTTAGTCTAAACTAGCTAAATAAAGTGTGTACCTCTATTGCAATGGTCCTCAAAGTCCAGCATGTGTCAGATCACACCTAAGAGACCTTGTTAAAATACCTACTACTCTACATCTGCTCATCCCAACTTTAGAGGCAGAGCTGGATAACTTGCATTTCTAGCAAGATCCTAGGAGATGCTTTGGCTGCCCTGGGACCCGACTTTGGAAAACCACTGCTCTGATGACTTTCTATTGTGATTAGAATGAAGCCCAGAGGTGTCGTGTTAACAGCTCTTAATGCTGGCTGCACATCAGAATCACCTGCAGATACCCAGGTCCCACCTCAGGTCAATTCATTAGGTTCTCTGAGGATGGGACCCTGGAAGTGTTTGATTTCTCAGATTATTCAATGGGCAATAAGAATTAAGAACTACAGTCCTGTAGGGAGCAGATGGTGGCATATCCAGTTAAGTACATATATCACCATGTATAAGACCTGGGTTCAAGCCCCTGCTCCTCACCTGCATGGAGGGTGCTTCATGAGTGGTGAGGCTGGTCTGCAGGTGTCTGTCTTTCTCTCTCCTTCTTTATCTCCCCTTCCCCTCTCAATTTCTGTCTTGTCAAATAAAAATAGAAAGAAAAAAATGAAAAAAGATAGTCAATGGGAGGGCAGGGGTAAATAGCATAATGGTTATGCAAAGAGGCTCTCTCATGCATGAGGCTCCAAACTTCTAGGTTCAGTCCCCACACTACCATAAACCAAAGCTGAACAGTACTCTGGTAAAGAAACAAAAGAGAGAAAAAAATAAATGGTCACCAGGAGCAGTGGATTCATAGTGCTGGCACTGATGCCTGGCAATAATCCTGGTGGCAAAAAAATTAATTAATTATTAATTAATTAAATTAAAAAAACAAACTACAGTCCTGCCTGACCTGGCTTTTGCCTACCTCTGCATCCCATGTCTTTACCTCTTCCACTTTCTTTTGCAGTGTCCCAGCTGTTCTGGCCTCTTTCTGACCTTTCACAATCTTGGCTTGTTTCTACCCCATGGACTTTGCACTTGCTTTTCCTTCTTGTCAGCAGCACTCGGTAGCACTCATCCCTCCAGATCTTTGTGTGGCTGCTTCTGGCATCATGGATGTCTCTCTCAATAAGTGCCATCTTCTCAGAAAAGTCCTTTCTGACTCCAGTTAATGAAGGCATGGCTGTACCTTGGTAGACATTCTTCATTTCACTGTTTTTCCCAATGGTATCCATCAATCTGCCTTTATTCATTCATTGGCATGCTTACTATCTGTTTCCACTATCAAGAGGTAGGGGTTTGGTTTATCTTGTTTCTTGTGTTATCCCTAGGACCTAGAGCAGGGTCTGGTCCATAGAAGACAACTTAATAAATATTTTCTAAATGAATGAAGTCAAGGAAGAAGACATTATAAATTGGCACACTCCACAGGAGTCTGGAAGCGAATTGTTGGGAGAGAAGTGCCTTTTGGGAATACCTTGCAGAGGTTATAGAATCTCAGGGTCAGTGCAGAGGCAAGGGGAGCTGGCAGAAATATGGGAAATTGTCAAATTTGAGATTCTGAGCATAAAGTGTAAAAAGGCATTTTAGCACATTGTTCTGTTTCTAGACATTTTAAATGCTTCTGGTCTCTGTACTGTCCTTGAACCTGCCTTGCAGATGACTTTAAAGGCTATGAGTAAGTTGTAAAAAAGGAGGGGAGGGGCATGTAAGTAGCCAAAAACCCACTTGGGGAAAAGAAAAAAAAGAAAACCTAACCTCAGGCTAAAACACGCTACCAAAGGGCTGCGTAAAGTTGTTTTCCTCTGGGCTGGGCAGTGACGCACATGTTGCCAAGCGCCAGGACCCAGGTTCAACTCCCAGTCCTCACCTGCAGTGGGGAAGTTTCATGAGTGGTGAAGCAGTGCTGCAGGTTTCTCTCTTCCTCTTTGTCTGCCTCTTCCATCTCAATTTCTCCCTGTCTCTATCCAAAATAGATTTTTAAAAAATTTTTAATCATCTTTCTCTCTTCTACCATGTGCAACTGAGAAACCAGCTGGCACTGAAACTGAAGCAAGAACAACAGGGAACAGTTAAGAGAATGGGTTCTGGGACTGAGCAGAGACAAATTCATATCCTAACCCTGCTACATGCTACTCTGGAGTTAAATGCTCTGTGCCAGTATCTGAGTGACCATTTTCAGACACCACATTGGAGGAGCAGTGGTGTCACGACTAGCATGTTCCTAGCACATGGTCCTGGGTCACATCTCTGCCTACCACTCATGATGCTTTAACTCCCCTGAGGTGGGAGGGGAGGTGCCAGGGTGTCGCTCCAGGCTGCCCCGCATGGTGAGAAACCCGCCACTGAGCCTTCCTATCCGGCACAGACGCTGCAGAATGAGATCCTGGGCCATGCACCGCGGGTGGAGGACGTGCTGCAGAGGGGACAGCAGTTGGTGGAGACAGCTGAGATTGACTGCCAGGACATAGATGAGCATCTGGGGCAGCTGCGAGGCTCCTGGGACACGCTGCGGAAGGCAGCCGCTGCGCGGCTTCAGCGCCTACGGGATGCCAGTGAGGCCCAGCAGTACTACCTTGACGCGGGTGAGGCTGAGGCCTGGATCAGCGAGCAAGAGCTCTACGTCATCTCCGACGAGACCCCCAAGGTGGGCTGGGCCTGACGGTACTGGTCAAGGCCCTGAAGTCAAGGGCCTAAGCTGGAGTGGGCATCCATGGGGGCCCTGTAAGTCCAGGTGCATGATTGAGGGCCGGAAAAGTGTAACAAGGATCCTTAGTCCCAATTCTGCCTGCTCTAGTGCCTTCTTTTCAGGATGCCCCACCTTTTTAAAATTTTACTTATAATTTTTAAAATTTTTTGATAGAGCTAGAAATTGAGAGGGAGGGTGAGAGAGAGAGAAAATGCTGCTTCACCATTTGTGAAGCTTGCCCTCTGTAGGTGGGGCAGGAGACCTAAACTTGCATCCTTGTGCCTGGTAATTTGTGTGAGTGTTTAATGGGGTGTGCCACCGCTAGGCCTTATGTCCCCTGCTTTTTGACAATCTCCAATAGCACATAAACTGTGTTTGGGTCCTCATTTCAATTTCCTCATTTCCCCAACTTCGATTTGCCTAATCCAAAGGTTCATCACTTTTGGGAGCTATGTGTTCTATTGGAGGAACTAAGGAGGTGGGGTGGGGGAGGTTCTGAAATGAGAGAGGATATTTTCTGGGCACTGGAGGTGGGAGTTGGGCCTGACAAGAAGGAAGGGATCAAAATCTAGGGAACAAGAGTTTCACTAGGGAATGAACGCCCAGTTCTCCTGGGACTGTCCTGGGAGCCTGGCTCTCCCCGTCTCAGACGCCTTTGGGAATGCTCTACAGCCTGGCTCACCCCAGCCTCCACCTTCTAGGATGAAGAGGGCGCCATCGTGATGCTGAAGCGGCATCTGCGGCAGCAACGCTCGGTGGAGGAATATGGGAGGAACATCAAGCAGCTGGCCGGCCGTGCCCAGAGCCTGCTGTCTGCTGGCCACCCTGAGGGGTATGTGCACCAACTGTGTAGTGACCCGGCCAGGCCGTGGGCATCAAGCCAGGGACCCCACCAACTCAGCTCCAAGAGGAAAAACATCAGGAACAGTTTTTAAAAAATGGGTTTGAGAAAACTGCCATTTACTGATTTATTTATTTTATACAGGCAGAGAGAGCAGTGAAACAGACCACAGCACTGAAACTTCCCTCAGTGTTATTGAGGGTGTGCTTGAACCAGAGTCTCACACACTGGCAAAGTAGCACACAATCTGAATGAGCTATTTCAATAGCCCAAGGAAAAATGCCTCTTGACTGAGAAAGACCCAGTGCCATTTTGTACTCAGTTTTATGTAACTTCCACCAGGGCTTATGGCCTGGTTTGAAGAAAAAAAAAAAAAAAGTCAGAAGGTGAGGGAGATAGCATAATGGTTATCTAAAAGACTTTCAGGCTTACGACTCCAAAGTCCTAGATTCAAACCCCACATCCTACACCACCATATGACAGACATGCACAGTGCTTGGTAAAAAAATAATAATAAATCAGAGCATAAAATAGCAAAGTTAGACTGTTGGTGTACCAAGATCTCCAGTCTTTTGAAGAATGAGAATATTCTGAGACTCAGAACACTGATGTTTCTTTTTGTGGTCCAAGAGTTGCCTTCGTGCCTCGGCAAAATTATTATACAGGAGTGAAAGTAGAAATCTCATCCTTGTCTAAACTGTTCAGGTGTGGAGGCTCTGATAAAATGGGAGTTCAGAGGTGGGAAAGATAAAACATCAATGGTTTTTAAAAAAAAAAAAACTTTTATACTTGAGACTCTGAAATCCTAGGTTCAATGCCCAGTACCACTATAAGTCAGAGCTGAGCATTCCTTTTGTCTCTGTGTCTCTCTGTATATATTTCTCTCATTAAAATAAAATATTTTTACTTTTTAAAATTATCTTTATTTGTTTATTTGGATAGAAACAGCCAGAAATCGAGAGGGATGGGGGGGTGATAGAGAGGGAGAGAGACAGAGAGACACCTGCAGCACTGCTTCACCACTTGTGCAGCTTTCCCCCTGAAGGTGAGGGCTGGGGGCTCGAACCTAGGTCCTTGTGCAAATATTTTTTTTCCAAATAAAATATTTTTAAGGGAGTCAGGAAGTAGCGCAGTGGGTTAAGCGCAGGTGGCACAAAGCTCAAGGACCAGCATAAGGATCATGGTTCGAGCCCCCGGCTCCCCACCTGTAGGGGAGTCACTTCACAGGCGGTGAAGCAGGTCTGCAGGTGTCTATATCTTTCTTTCCCCCTCTCTGTCTTCCCCTCCTCTCTCCATTTCTCTCTGTCCTGTCGAACAACGACAGCTACAACAATAAAACAACAAGGGCAACAAAGGGAAATAAATAAATTTTTTTTTTTTAAATTTTAAGTGGAAGTCTGCTGTACCAGATACCTCAGCTACCCCCAGATATGGCTCCACCACAGCTGTGAGCCCTCAACAACCACTCCCCACATCTACCCAAGACCCCCAAAAACTAACTGCTGTCTCTGTCTGTCCCTCCCTGAGAGCCTATTGTTCTTGGAAGAATAATGAAAAGTTCCTCTCTATTGCCAAAATAAAGGGCAGAAACAGAAAGCATTGCCTCTGGAGAGACATATTTCTGTCATCCCCAAGGCATCATGGTCTAAGGAATGGTTCCCTCTTACCCCAACTCTTCCCAGGGAAAAGTCGCAGCCATTTTTCCTCACTTTGCTTCCCCAACTACCCCTATCCTGGCCATATTGGGGGTGGGGATGGAGCTTGTCTCCTCTGAGCTATTTGCTATCTTGTTTTAAATGCCAGAGAACAGATCATCAGACTTCAGGGCCAAGTAGACAAGCAGTACGCAGGGCTAAAGGACATGGCTGAAGAGCGGAAGCGGAAACTGGAGAACATGTACCACATGTTCCAGCTGAAAAGGGAGGCTGATGACTTGGAACAGTGGATTGCAGAGAAGGAGTTGGTCGCCTCTTCTCCAGAGATGGGGCAAGACTTTGACCATGTTACTGTGAGTATTCATGAGGCCCAGCTGTCTTAGTGTGGCAGAAGCATCATTGCACACACATGAGTGTACACACACACACACACACACACACGCACACCTGCTAATTGCAGAGTTCTGTACAGACATGCAGGCACACAGATGTGAACCCAGGCAGCCCTGGGGAAGGTATGAGGGCACCTGGCAAGTCTGTACCCATGTAATGACACCTCCCCACCCCTGAACCCTAGTAACTGCATTTCTGTCTATTCTATGTTCAGCTGCTTCGGGACAAGTTCCGGGACTTTGCCCGGGAGACAGGATCCATTGGGCAAGATCGAGTGGACAATGTGAACACCATCATCGAGAGGCTCATTGACGCTGGGCACAGTGAGGCGGCCACCATAGCCGAGTGGAAGGACGGGCTGAATGAGATGTGGGCAGACCTGCTGGAGCTCATTGACACGCGAATGCAGCTGCTGGCCGCCTCCTATGACCTGCACCGCTACTTCTACACGGGTACCGAGATCCTGGGCCTTATTGATGAGAAGCACCGGGAGCTGCCTGAGGACGTGGGGCTGGACGCCAACACCGCAGAATCCTTCCACCGGGTGCACACAGCCTTCGAGCGCGAGCTCCACCTGCTGGGAGTGCAGGTGCTTCTTGTCCCTCCTCCCCCAACTACTGGGAGGCCTGCTAGAGGGAAAAACCTCTGGAATAGGCACCAAGAAATGCCACTGCCTTAGAAAGGCAATAGCTCAGGACAGGAATTCAGGAAGCAGTGACTCTCAAACATTCTCTAGCATCCAAGACAGTTCTTTAAACGAAAGGCGCACACACACACACACACACACACACACACACACCTCCATGCACAAAGTACCTTAAAATGCCGTTTTTGGACCGCGCACCATGTTATTAGCACACGTGCGTTGTACTTGCTAGCACTGCTAAAGAAAGTACTGCTCTAAGTAATAACACAGTCACAACCACTGTTGAGGAAGGTACGAGTGTTCGCTACGTTTATTTTCTTTGTTAAGTCTTCTTGTATTTTGTTCATTTATGTATTCTTTATTAAATAAAGAAAAAGAGAAATCAAAAGGGACGGGGGAAGATAGTGAGGAAGAGACACAGAAACACACACCTGCAATCACTGCTTCACCACTTGCAAAACTTTCCCCCTGCAGGTGGGTGCCAGGAGCTTGAACCTTGGTCCTTGCATATTGTAACATGTATAGTCAACCAGGTACACCACCACCCGGTCCCTTCTGTGTTTATTTTATACGTTTTTATTTATATATATTCTATATTCCTTCAACAGGGATAACCACATGGAGATCTCAGGCATGTGACTTTGGCACCCTAAGGTTGATCCCAAACAGGGAGTTAGTACAGCCGCTTCCATGGAGAGTGATTAGGAACAGAGACTTGAGAACATGTTTCTAGTTCCAGGGATACTCACTCTACTAGAGTGTGTCACCTTGGGCCAGTCCTGTGGCTTTTGTGTGCCTCAGTTCCTTCATCTCAATGACAAGGATAGCAATAGTGACATGGAATTATTCAGGTTTGATGCCCCAAAGAAAACCCTGGTGGAAAAAAACAAAAGTAATGGTAGTAGTAATAAAAGCATCAGCAGCATGGGGGTGGCTGTAAATGCAAAGAGTAATCACACCATACAGGGTTTCAAATAGTTCCTAGTGCATAGTTTACCTAATTACTGTACTTCTGAGGAAATCAATGGGCATAACAGCCCTCTCATTTCCTGATCTTCCTTCCTTCCTTCCTTTATTTCTTTTCTTTCTTTCTTTCTTCCTTCCTTTCTTCCTTAATTTTTCTCATCTTTTTATTTATTTGATAGAGACAGCCAGATATCAAGAGCAGAGGGGAAGTCAGAGAGGGAGAGAGACAGAGAGACACCTGCAGCCCTGCTTCACCACTTGTGAAACTTTCCCTCTGTAGGTGGGGACCAGGGATTTGAACCTGGGTCCTTGCACATTGTAAAATGTGCACTCAACCAGGTGTGCCTGCATTGCCCTCTCACTTCCAGATTTTTCCAAAGCCCAAGGGGTGCATTAGGTCAGCAGAAAGAAGTAGCAGGGCAAGGAGCCTCCTCCTCCAGCTCCCACTGGGTGGGAACCCAAAGAGCCTGGGGTCAGGAGGAACCAGAGAAGCATATGGCTGGGGGAGACACATATGCTTTGCCCACCTCTAGGTCCAGCAGTTCCAGGATGTGGCCACCCGCTTGCAGACAGCCTATGCAGGGGAGAAGGCTGATGACATCCTGAACAAGGAGCGGGAGGTGTCTGCTGCATGGCAGGCGCTGCTTGACGCCTGTGCGGGACGCCGCACCCAGCTGGTGGACACGGCCGACAAATTCCGCTTCTTCAGCATGGTCCGTGACCTCCTCTCCTGGATGGAGAGCATCATCCGGCAGATCGAGACCCAGGAGAGGCCCAGGTGAGTGGGGAGTACTGCAGGTAACTCCAGTCCTTGACCACTTTGTCCAAGAGTCTGGTCAGCCCAGGCACTGCACTGAGAGCTCTCCCCAGAGGAAACATCCTGAATCCTGGGTGTGGCAAGAAAGATATCTGTCACTCTACAGTGGGGACAGTAACCACAGTTGTCATTGCAGATAAGTGGTTCACACGGCCAAGGCAGGCATGGCCGATGCTATTCACCCCCTAATGCTGCAATGTGGGGACCACTCCCCCCAAAATTCAGGGAAGAGCTCATCATCTATGGGAGGCAGAGAAAGGAACTGTAGCTTTCCCTGGCAAGGGGTTGATGTATTTCCAGTACATAATGTTGTGCTGGCAACAGCTGCTGGCCCAGGCTCAGAGAGGTGGCTCAGGGGCTTAAGGACCTCATGTGCGCATCAAAGTGAACTCCATGGATAGTGCTCTTGCTTTGTCGTGCACATGACCCAGATTCAAGCCTGACTTCCACAACACTGAAGGAAGCTTTGGTGCGTGGCGTCTTTCTCTCTGTCTCTATCTCTATCTGAAGAAAAAAAAAAAAGGAGCAGGTTAGCCTGGAACAGTGAAACCCCAGTGACATCACCATAATAAAAATGTAAAGTACAGTCCTATAAATGTATTTTTTAAAACTGAAATAATTGGGAGTCGGGCAGTAGCACAGCAGGTTAAGCGCAGGTGGCGCAAAGCACAAGGACCGGCATAAGGATCCCAGTTCGAACCCCCGGCTCCCCACCTGCAGGGGAGTCGCTTTCTTTCTCCCCCCCTCTCTGTCTTCCCCTCCTCTCTCCATTTCTCTCTAACAACAACGACATCAATCATAACTACAACAACAAAACAGCAAGGGCAGCAAAAGGGAATAAGTAATAAATAAATATTTAAAAATATTTTTAAAAAACTGAAATAATTGCTGGCCCATATCCAGCCCATGCCCCCAGGCACACACTAAAATACCTTGTCTTCATAGCAAGGGTACTATGTTGAGATGTAATTCACATACATATAATTCAATCATTTCAAGTGTACCACTCAACAGGTTGGGATTTTTTTTTTATCACTGGGGCTTAGTGCCTGCACAACTACATCTTCCTAGGCAACCATTTATCCTCTCCTTTAGTTTAGGTTTAGTGAGAGATACTGAGATAGGGAGAGAGACAAAGAGAAGATGAGAATACCACAGCACCTATCCACTGCTTATGAATCTTCCCCAGGTGGTGACCCAGAACTCAAACTTGGGTCTTCACACATGTCGTGTGTGCTTGACCTGAGGAGCCCCCTGCCAGCTGCCAATGTTTGGTTTTTTTGTTTTTTCATCCCAGGGACTTTCCCATTCCAGGCTAACTTTTCCAGAAACAGAGAGGCAGAGAAGAAAAGACACTGTGGCACTGAAACTTCCTCCAGTGTGATAGCAGTTGGGAGTTCTCTCTCTCCCTCCCCCGGGCCCCACCCCATCCTCCATCCCCCATATATGTAACCATCAGCACACTCTGAATTGAGGTTTTCATCACTCTGTAAAGAAACCACGTGTCCCTTAAGAGTCAGTCATCTGACTCTCACCATGCCCTACCCACCCTCACCGGCCCTGGCTACCACTGGTCTCAGTCTCTCTAGGGTTACCTGTTCTGGATGTGTCATATAGATGCGGACATGTGGTCTCAGGTTTTTGTTTGTTTGTTTCTTTATTGGGGAGTATTAGTGGCTAACAGTAAATAGTAAGCACAGTTGAGTACAGTTGTTGATACAAGTGTAAAACTTCTCAGTTTTCTGCAAAACATTCTTATCCGCCCCATGCACCTAGGTCCTCCTCCACCATTGTGCAGGAGGACCAGGACATGAAAGTCACCCCCACTTCCCCAGGGTCCTTTCTTTTGGTGCAATACACCAAACCCAGTCCAAGTTCTACTTTGTGTTTCCCCTTTCTGTTCTTATCTCTCAACCTCTATCTATGAGTGAGACCATCCCATATTCATCCTTCTCTTTCTGGCTTATTTCACTTAACATGATTCCTTCAAGCGCCATCCAAGATGAGGTGAAGAAGGTGAATTTGTCATTCTTAACAGATGCATACTATCTCACTGTGTATATATACATGTGGTTTCTTGTGACTGCCCCCAGGACCATGTCCCTCTCATATGGCCTTGGGATTTAAACCTGTGCCAGCCATATGCCTGGCAAGGTATGTGCCCTACCCAGAGAGTTATCTTCCATAGTCTTTTCAAGGCTCATCCATGTTGCCCGTGTGTCAATACATCTGTTTTGTTGTTGTTGTTTTTACCAAATTTCCTAGGATGCTTTTGGGTTTGCCACAGCCACACCTCAGCCTTGGCCCCTGGTCCACAGAGAACAGTGGGGTGTACTGTTGCTGAAGCGGGATTGGGTTAGACACCTGGGTGGGTAGAAGGTGGCGCCCTCTGCTTGGGATCTGGCATCACACAGAGTGGCTCAATTTCCTTCTCCCTAAACCTCACTCCCCTCCCCCACCCCGTCCACCACTGCTCTTCCCGGCCCCCAGAGATGTCTCCTCAGTGGAGCTGCTCATGAAGTATCACCAGGGTATCAGGGCCGAGATCGAAACCCGGAGCAAGAACTTCAGTGCCTGCCTGGAGCTGGGTGAATCTCTGCTACAACGTCAGCACCAGGCATCAGAGGAGGTGAGTGGGGTCCCTGTTGTCCTTGCCTCAGCTCCTGGGAGGGGGCCATCGGATGTGGTTTTCATACATGAGGCACCAGGCCATGTGTACAGACAGCACCCTGACAGACCCACTCAGGGGAACCTTACACTCAGCTAGGGAGGATAAGCTTGTAACCCACCTAAAAGTCACATACATGTGTGCTTTGGAGTTTCGAGACTAGGCCAGGCACACATGCCTCAGAGAGAGCAAGTAACTTGCTCAGGGCTTCACAGCAAACAAGTGGCAGGGCCGAGACTTGAAGCTGGATATGCAGGACCAAGCCCAGCGTTCTGACAAGAGCTGTCTATACAGCACCTCAGACTGCATGGAGGAGGGTGGCCACACCTGGGCTGTTCTCCCTTCCTCCTCACCATGTACACTTAACTGCTGCACTACTGCCCGCCCTGTTCTCCCTTTCTCCTCACAGATCAGTGAGAAACTGCGACAGGTGGTGTCCAGGAGGAAAGAAATGAATGAGAAGTGGGAGGCCCGCTGGGATCGGCTTCGCATGTGTGAGTGAGGCCTGGGTGCCGGGGTGCATTGAGGAGGAATACTGAGTTTTAGGGGCTCCCCAATATGTGGAAAAGGATCCCCACAGCAGTACTCATCAGCACAGTTCTGGAGACAAGTGCCTCAGGCGTCCCCACAGAAAACCTAAGTGGACATGCTACTGAAAGGCTGCTTCTTATTTATTTATTTGCTTTTTATTTTTACCTGTTTATTTTACCGCTGGGGTTACCACCCGGGCTTAGTGTCCTGCACTACAGATCCACCTCTCCCAGCATTCATTTCTCCTTTTATTTTCTCTTCTTTTCTTTTTTACTTGACAGAATAAAGAGAATTTGAGAGGGGAGGGAGAGATAAAGAGGGAGAGAGAGACACCTGCAGTACTGCCTCACCGCTCATGAAGCTTCCCCCTCACCCTCACAGGTGGTGACTGGGTGTTTGAACCCTGATCCTTGCACATGGTAATGTGTGCGCTCAACTGGGTGTGCCACTACTCAGCTCCATTATTATTTATTACCATTATATTATTATTATTATTTTACCAGAGCACTGCTCATCTCTGCTTTATGGTGGTGCAGGGGATTGAACCTAGAACTTTAGAGCCTCAGGCATGAGAGTATCTTTCATAACCATTATGCTATCTATTCCCACCCCTATTTTTTTTAAGCTGGGATCTCATGCATGCTTCCAGGATGCTTTTTCATTCAAATTGAGAGGGAGAGACTGAGAGAGGCACCACGGCAGAACTACCCCCAGGGCTGTGACACTTCCATGTAGTGCTGGGACTTGAACCTGGGCTATGTACATGCTCTTCCCCGAGAACTGTCCCTCTAGCCCTGGAAGCCTACTCTAACCAGCTGGCACACCCCTGTCCCTGCTGCTCTGGGCACCATTCTGAGAGATGTCCCTGCAGGGCTGTGGCCTGGAGAAGATAATGTGTCCAAGATGCTTGACATGAGGCATGCTGGGCATGGAAGAAGTCTGTTCTTCACGGCCAGTGATAAGGAGACCTTAGCTGAGGAAATCCTACCACTCAGGGAGGAGCTGGAAGCCAAAAAGAACTGGATTTGTCCCACAGCTACTTAGATATGATTTTGTGAGGCATCAAGGGCCAAGAAAGAGAGATCTCAAAGTAGAGAAATGCTCCTCCATTTTGTTTTCAAAACAGGACTGTCTGTGGATGCAAGTCAGGGCCCCAAGGGGGGAGGGCAGAAGTGGCCATAGGCAGCAAGTTGTCTCCAGGGTGCTGGGAAGCTGCTGGCTTCCGTCTGGGTGCTCACAGGCCCATTGGCCTTGTGGGTGGGTGTGTGGCTTGTTCTCTGTGGCAGTGCTGGAAGTGTGCCAGTTCTCGAGGGACGCCTCTGTGGCTGAAGCGTGGCTGATCGCCCAGGAGCCCTACCTGGCCAGCCGGGACTTTGGACACACGGTGGACAGCGTGGAGAAGCTCATCAAGAGACATGAGGCTTTTGAGAAGTCCACGGCCAGCTGGGCAGAGCGCTTTGCTGCCCTGGAGAAGCCCACCACGGTGAGCCCAGGCCACACCTGGGGAAGAGAGGCCTTCGGAACTCTTAACCAAGCCCCCCCACAGGCAGTGTCAAAGGTGGGGGGGGGCTGGTGAACATGGGGAGATCGAGGTGGTGGAAAGCCTGACCCTGGAACACAAAAGGCAAGTGGGGATCTTTCCAAAAGGGCCAAGTGTGGTGAGTATGGGTGTGGGAGCAATGTGCTCTGGGAGCAGCTCACCCACCTTGTGACTGCTCTGACCCCTGTGGCCTTTTCCTCCCCTTTTAGCTGGAGTTGAAAGAACGCCAGACCCCAGAGAGACCCTTGGAGGAGACTGGGTGAGTTGGGGGGCAAAGGGATTGCAGTAGATGATATCTCTAGCCAGGAGGATGGGGAAGGATACTTTCTATTGTTTTTTTATTCTGAACATAGATAGATAGATAGATAGATAGATAGATAGATAGATAGATAGATAGATAGATAGATAGGTAGTGCTGGCAATTGAACCTGGGACCTCAGAGCTCTAAGTATGCGAGTCTTCTGCATAGCCATTACTCTTTCTCTTCAGCCCTGGGGAGGATGCTTTCAGTCAGAAACAGATCTTCCTGGGTGTTTTAACCAATATGCACTTGACCTCTCATACCTGGGACACCAGTAAGAGAAGTCCTGTGTCTGAAACTTGAAGGCAGAGAGAAAGTTTTGCATTCCATTCCCCCCAAATCAGGAGTAGTGTGAAGTCCCAGAATGGGAAGAAGTGGAGGAGTCAGGGAGATAACATAAAAGTTATGCAAAACACTTTTCTGCTGAATTTTCATGGTCCCATGTTCAATCCCTGGTACCACCATGGGGGGGGGGGGATCAATGATGGTGCACTCACACCCAGTTGAGTGCACATGTTACCATGTACAAGGTCCAGGGTTCAAGTCCCCATTTCCCACCTGCAGAGGGGAAGCGTCATAAATGGTGAAGCAGGTCTGCAGGTGTCTCTCTTTTTCTCTCTTCTATCTTCTCCTTTCCTCTCAATTTCTCTCTGTCCTGTCAAATAAACAAAAATAAATAATAATTGAATAAGAAATGGGGATGGAGAGCAGTGACAACTACAGAACCACCTCTCTGCTCTGGGAACTACCTGGACATGGGTCCCAGACTGAAGCCCCCAAATAGCCCCTGTGTGACTTTGCTAATGAAGTGGACACTGTGTCCATTTCAGAAGCATCTGCCTTCGCTGTTCAAGGAAGGCAGATTAAGTGGGTCTGTGCTAAGGACGCGCCATGCTGCTGGGAGCTCTGGACTGGTAGCCACTTGGCCAGTGGTAGCTGTGGGTGAGGGT